>NW_015506537.1:156605-158149 GCF_001515645.1 Sinocyclocheilus grahami
GCTCCCAGAAAAGATTCCAATTATTAACAAAGAGCAGTTTCTGTTCTTTACACCATGACAATAACCATTCATTTAAAGCAAAATGTCTACTGAACCTTTCGTGTCCTCGTCGATACGTGGGAAGCGGTCCTGACACGATGATCGTCGTCGTGGGCGATGTGCTGCGCACCGTCTCGATTAGGCTCCTGAAGTCCCTGTTCAGTGTCTCCATCCGCTGCAGCTTGGAGTCGTTAACCCCGCGTGAAGCACGACTGCGCCGGTGCTCTCGTCACCTGAAAAAATTGCGTTCCAGGGGGTAAAATACAAGTTTTTTGGAGGGTTCCCCAAACCGCAGTCTTGGCAACACTGTAGCATGCCAACTTGATTCCTCTGAAGACTTTCTTAGATGTGTTCGACTTGAAGCAGCGCTGCTAAGACTGATTGGTGTGTGTCATCAAAGAACTCCGAGAGCTATAAGAGAGCGCGAACGTCTCCTTATGCTTTCTCTCACCATACTTTGATGTCATTCACCGATCGATCTTCAAGTTGAACACACCTCTTTACTCTCGCGTGTCATGTGACCGAGTGTAATCACAGCCTCTGCGATTGAAAAATCTAGTTTTTTTCATATTGCGTTATTGCTAATGCAATTAATCGCGCAGCCCTAATTTTATCATTTCAAAATATAAAGCAAAAAGTAGAAATTAATGACTAATATGCCAATAAGTGCTCCTTTGCTGCCATCTACTGGTTATAGAGATAATTTGAAGTGTTTGTTTAGCACAAAGTATATTTTGGTCATCCCATTAAAAGTAATTAAACTGGATCAGTTTAAGAGCTTTAAAGTGCTTGAAATAGTTGTGTGAAATACTTGAAAGTCACTGAAAATTGCTTGAATTTCTCTCTCAAAAAGTTGTGCAAACCCTAAAATGAATAATGTAATAACATTCAACTATTTCTGCCACAACACCTTGCATTGTTATAGTTATCATTACTACTTCTTGATTTCTGACATACGTCAGCACTGTTTGATCTGTTTATAACTAAGGATACACCGATCCGATATCCATATCGGGTATCGGCTCCGATAGTGCCATTTTTCTCGGATCGGGTATTTGTTGTTTTGTTTGTGTCTGTGAGAACAAAACACGGGCGTAGAAAAGACTATAAATAGTTTTTAACGTGCACAGTAACTGAAATTTAAAACTGTTAAAAGAAAGGCTCAATAACTGTTGCACATATATAATACACTACGCATCAATTTCTCTTCACTTTGTAAGTGCTTCGTGTTAAAAACTGCAAAGCACAATGTGCGCATCCGGTGTGCAGAATGATGCGCTTGAAGCAACACGGCGTCAGGCTGTGACGCCATGTTGCTTCAAGCGCATCATTCTGCACACCGGATGTGCACATTGTAAGCACTTCGTGCTCATAGACTGTATAAAAACAGTTCGTGCTGCACTGTATTTGTTTTGTCCTATCGTATCTATCATATGTTGTTGCCTTATTAAAAAATATGCTATACATTCAAATGAAATGTATTTTAATTTTATAGTATATACTTA
>NW_015506537.1:158159-176276 GCF_001515645.1 Sinocyclocheilus grahami
TGATATTAAGAGTGTACTTTCAGATATTTAAAATGCTGATATCAAATATCAAACATTATATATGTTTGTAAAATGGCATAACTTATATAAGCGCTTCGTGCTCATAGACTGTATAAAAACAGTTCGTGCTGCACTGTATTTATTTTGTCCTATCGTATTTATCATATGTTGTTGCCTTATTTAAAAATATGGTATACATTTAAAAGAAATGTATTTTAAGTTGATAGTATATACTTATGTATAAATGCATTCATGAATGATTTAAATGAATGGATTTTATAATAAAAATAGCAATGTGTAACATTTTACCATATTTAGTGCAACACTTTTATTTGTTCCCCACAAAATAGTTTTTTCACTAAATGTTTGGATTTTTAAAATTATTGTGCACTGATTTTTCTAGAATAACTTTTGCTGCCGAATTACCACTAACCTAGTTAAAGTTTTTGTCATAGATTATAAATATACATAGGCCTATATATTTTCATATTTGTTTATTTTATTTTTCTTTATAATGAAGTAGTCTGTATCTAGTAGATTGTGAAATAATGATTATCAGTTCCACACAGAGATATATAAATTCTACATTTATTTAAATGAGGGGGAAAAAAACTTCCCTGGTATCGGATCGGTATCGGCCAATTAGGGATGCACCGATATGAAAATTTTGGCCGATACAGATAACCGATTATTCTTTATTTTTGAAAGCCGATAACCGATATGTTGGCCGATAAATCTATGTCCAAATTGTTATATATTTTTTGAGAGCCTGATTACAAAAAAGGTCTGAGTGTGAGGTCATTAAAAGCCACATCCCAAACACTAAGCAGCCTAGTTTGAACGGTGTACGTTTTAAAAATAATTTTACTCTCCCATTACCAAATTTAGTCATAAAAAAGTCTTACAAATAAATAAAATAATGCATAAATAATGCAAACAAGTCACTGGACATCATTACATGTGTAAAGAATCAAAATGAATGCGCCATAGATCAATAAAACGGAATAGCCTCTGCACGGACAATAATTAAATGATTTTAATTACTAAACCATATTGTTGATGAAAATAATAAGAGAAAAATACAAGTGGTTGTTGTTATTAATAATATATCAATGATTTTGAAAAAGTAACAAATTAATACCACTGTTTTAAATAGCAGCCGTTGAGCTGCGCGTGCTGAAGCTGAAGAGCTGAATGAACATGGTAAACTGAAGCGTTTTGCTGGCAGCTTATTTAACTCAAGGAAATGCATCCTGAGATTAATATTAATATAACATAAACATAATATTACAACTTATATATGTACAAAATGATGCAGTTATTGCGTGCTATAGTCAGAATGTGTGATCCTGTTGTGGATGCGCTCTTCCCATAACAACGCGCTGAAACACGGCAACTAAACCCAAAGAATTCCCAACGTTTTATTATAATAATGTTCTCATTAGAATGTTATATACACGACATTCCCAATCATAGTTATTAATGTTGTGCACTGCTGTTTGAGCTGCGTGTGCTGAGCTAAAGATGATCACCGGTAAACTGAAGCGCTCTTTTAACTTAACCAAACACATTCTATATGAGATAAATCAGATATACATCAAATAAACACAATATTACAACGTACAATTGCACAAAAGGCTGCAAACGAACAGCGCGCATCTGAAGTGTCTCTGAAGGAAATAATGCATTATTTATTGGCTTTAAGATATCGGCCAAATTTTCTTATCAGGCCGATACAGATAACAAAAAAAAGAGCATTTATCGGCCGATACCGATATGGTGGCCGATATATCGTGCATCCCTACGGCCAATACTGAACCCTAGGTATCGGTATCGGAGGCGAAAAAGGCGGATCGGAGCATCCCTATTTATAACAGAGAAATGTGTGCAGAATTCGAATATATCTCATTAGATCTCATTCATTCTGCTGTGAGTTTTAAATACTACATCATAGATCGGATTTTTTTTCTTCAGGAAACGGCCAGACTAGAATAAATAGCAACACAGAAGTGATCAATAAACAATATGGCAAAATATATGGTTCTAGTGTTAATGAAATTCACAACAACAATAAAACAGTACAATGACAAACTAGCATGTATAATGTTTATTAACGTACATTAGCATACACCACATGCCGCCCAGACTTGTTTCCTCGTCATTTTTGCCACGCACACCCAAAGTGCTCGCACTGACAGTGCATTTCTCACTCTTCACGTGATCAGTGAAATCTGACTCCTGCTGCACTGTGCTGCTGCTCTGCAGCACGCGCTGGATGGAGCAGAGCAGACACTTTCAGTTTACAATTGTAGCATCTGTTGTCCAACTGAACTAAATGGTTTTCATTTATTAAAAAAAAAAAAAAGCTAAATAACAGTGGGGGCAGTACTGCGGGCAAGTAACGTATTCATCGTATGAGCGAAAACTGGGTAAAACCGGTAACATCGACTACTGCAGCAAGCCTAATAGATAGATAGATATTGCAATTAATTTAAAGAAATGCGACCAAACAATGTACTGGTGCGACCAACTGAAAAGTTAGTCATACCAGCGTGACCAGTGGGAAAAATGAGTCTAGAGCCCTGGCACCATTGTTTAACATCTGGTTTCTCCCAAGTTTTTTTTTCTTTTCCTCCATTTCTATCGTATGACATCTGGTTTCTCCCAAGGTTTTTTTTTTTCTCCATTTCTGTCACAGATGGAGGTTTGGTTCTTTGCCACTGTCGCCTTTGGCTTGCTTAGTTGGGGATACTTAATTTCTAGGAATATTGTCCGCTTGATTGCACAGATACTATTAGAGAACAGAACTGTTTACTATTGTCCTCCTACATTATCAACAGTATTTTCCTGCTTAACACTGTAAAGCTGCTTTGACACATTCTGTATTGTATAAAGCACTATATTAAGGCGACTTGATTTGAATGAGTCATGATCCCACAGTCATTGCTCACAAGGTTGACACATTAATTGTCAAACTATTTTACTGCAAGCACCCCTTTAGCAGATCTGTAATCAAAAGCTCCACATCCTTTCTTTATTCTGTCATTTACCCTATATGGTATGCAATTTGATATCGGTGATTTTTCCTGCTTAAAACAATATCAATAAACATTTTCGTTTATTTTATTTTATTTATTAAATGTTTGTTGTCTGAAGGTAACATCGTACAGACATATTGAAACATTTGTCATTTTTATGCAGAATTTTTTTTTTAAATGGAAAACATAAATTTTAACCGTCGACCTTTTCTTATTACACATTACATATTTAACAAAAAAAACAAAAAAAAAACATTTCATATCTAGCTGGGCAGCATTGCACAATCATGGAACACAAGTATAACCAAACCATCATATCAAGTGTTACGACCGTCTAGGGCCAGTGGCAACATAAATGAAACGCGGACTCACTCCCAAGATATTATCAAAAATAAAAAGATTTATTAACAAACTTATAATGAAAATGAGTAACAAAGGGAACAAATTCAGGAGTGGACCAGGCCAAAATAACAAACAAAAGTTAACTAATTTTAGTATACCCTTTAAATTCTCTAACCAAAATAAAACATAAAAAAAGGAATACAACACAACTTCCCTAACTCCCTTAACCCAAAACATAGAACAAACCATATAAAAGAAATGGCGTCACACTCCCTACTTCCCTTAAACTAAATACAATTGGAAATCAACTAAAACAAGAGCTTTTTCACAGTACGCACAATCACAAAAGAACCCCAAGACAAAGCAAAACAAATGGCACGCATTCGGCCTCCTAGAGTGTTTGGGGAGGTCCTTTTCACTGGAACCAGGACAGGACCAATCAGGAGCAGACCAATCAGGATCTCTGCTGGCTTGAGTACAGGCCACGCCTTTTCCTGCACAGACACACTCAGAAAAACATACACAATTCAAAAGACCCGAGATGTAACACAAGTTATCATATCAAAACATTCAAGGTAAAACATTAAAATCTTCATCATAACCTTATCCTTAGAAGCACATAAACACAAAATCTCCTTCCTCACTAATGGCACCTCACTGCTTGGCTATAGGCTACAGAGAGTTAAGGGAGCTCCACCGATGCAGTTTGATCAGACAATGCAAATGCACTTGTCACCCAGGTTTGCATGCAGGTTCTGGACCAAGTTGAAACTTGGCCAAATACTTACTTGTCACATAAGACAACTGAAACCTGAGACTGTGTTCTGGTTTTACATAACATTATCACCACTTGGGCCCCCAGAGGTAGCACCTGCTCGTGCTCACTTAGAACAGGGGTGTCCAGTCCTGCTCCTAGAGGGCCACTGTCCTGCAGAGTTTAGCTCCAACCCCAATTAAACACAACTGAAAGGTCTCACTAGGCATACTGGAAACTTCCAGGCAAGTGAGTTTAGGCAAGTTGGAGTTAAACTTTGCAGGACATTGGCCCTCCAGGAACGAGTTTGGACACCCCTGACTTATAACAATACTGAAAAATGTGGATGTGCCTTGACAAAGCAGTTAGTCATGGATGATGCCAGATGATCTGGCCCGTCAGAACAATTTAAAGCCACACTTGTCTGGCTTGTTGGCAATATACTGGCAGAAAATGCAAGCTTGTGCCTTTATATGTCATCATGATTTCATCCACATTGCGCCTGTAAGTGGATGGGATCAGGAGACTCTGCTCTTGAAGCATCTCAAAGATGGGGCAGATTTTGTAAAAATCAGTCTGAATTGTCATTACACTGCTGGTTATCATTAAATGAATAAATGCTTGAAAGATTTCTTTGGCATGGTTTGAGCTACAACATTAAAGTGTGATTGGTGGTCCCAGTAGTCCTCCAAATATAAAAAAACAAAGACTCGAGGGTGAGTCAAAGGTCCTCTGGTGTGTTTTTTCTCCTATTCTTACGGAGCAGTGATTTGCTTAGGCAGCCTCCGTAGTCTCTTCTGCCAGTGTAGGCTGATTATTACAATCCTTTATTTGGTCATCACTCATATCACCACCAGAGTCTTGAGGATGTTCTGGTACAAGTGTGTGTCCTTTCACACATCACTGCTCTTCTGCATTATCTCCACTGGCTACTTGTGGCATCAAATATTAATTTCAAGATATTACTTCTGACATTTATGGATTTACAACAGAAGAACAAAATTTGTCACAGAGCCAACAATATTCAATAAAGAAGACATTGCTAAATCATTGACTGTAGCTGGCAGGATGAGCATAAACTTCTTGGAGCAAATTGAGGTAGGTGGATGCCGTTCCAGTGGCAGTCCTGAAAGACAGATTCTGAAAGCCAATTCTGACTGCAACTGGGAGCCAGTGAGGTGAGATCAGTATGAGTGTGATGTGGGTTCTCTTTGACTGATTGAAGACCAGATGTGCTGCTTAGGGTGCATCAAAAAGTAAGATCAAATGTAAGATTTTCACTTTTGGTCCTAGCATAAATTCATTCCACTTAAGTTAATGGCCGTTGGCCAACGTCGGGCCGACGGCGAGCGACAGTCGGGCTAGTTTGTTTGGTGTGTTCCACTTGTCGGCTCTCGTCGGGCTCACGTTGGCAGCAGTTTGCCTGATTCGTCTGGGCCATCGGGACCGTCGGCACGAGTGAGAGCTCTGGTTGGATGTTCAGTTTAGCGAACGAGTCAGTGCCCGAGAATTAAAGCGAAAGTGTTGAAAACAAGCACGTAAATGAAGGCGGTAAAGACAGAAGGCTGTTTTAATGTTACGTGATCTTTCCCAATCATTCTAATATGTGAATGTTTTCGTAACAACATGAGCTGCTTAAAATGATTAAAGTTATCAACGTTACTGATATTCAAAATGGTAAGCAAGTGCTGCTTTGTTTACGTTTCGTATATCTGCGTTTATCTCATATATCTTTGTTTCGGTTTCACCTTTTGAATGACGAATATGCTGTATAATATTGATAGCTGCTGATATAGACCGTTAATTCCTCTCACGCATGCGCAGAACTCACGTGATAGTTTGCCGTCAGCTGTAGTCTGTGTGGTGTGTTCGAGCGCAGCTTTTTGGTCCGAAGCTGCCGACGTGAGGTGACAACACTGTCGGCTTTCATCGCCGCTAGCTCTTTGAAGTTGGCTTGGTGTGTCCAGGCCTTTAGACAGCAAATGTGCAAAATATTTAAAAAAATTAATATCATCGACCAGGTCCACATGTGATGCAAAATATTGTTACAAGGTCACAAATAAGCATGTACGTTTAAAAAGAACAAAAAGAATAACTGGTTTCTGGTACTCATTGGATACTTTTTTTAATTCTTTATTTATGTTTCTTTACTTATTGAAGTGATGTATAGGCCATACTGGGAATTTGTCCTCTGCATTTCACCCAGTGAACAAACACACACGCCCAGAGCAGTGGGCAGCCATTTGCTGCAGCGCCCGGGAGGAATTTGGGGTTCTGTGCCTTGCCCAAGGACACCTCAGTTGTAGGTATTGAAGGTGGAAAAGAGCACTGTTCATTTACTCCCCAACTGCCCACTGCCACCACCATTTCGTTGTGAATGATTGTGAGTGTGTGGCATCAAGCTGAGTGCTGATTATTTTGATGCAGCCAGATCAAGAGCAG
Source organism: Sinocyclocheilus grahami (assembly GCF_001515645.1). NCBI lineage: Eukaryota > Metazoa > Chordata > Actinopteri > Cypriniformes > Cyprinidae > Sinocyclocheilus > Sinocyclocheilus grahami. Next base: position 164,736 of record NW_015506537.1, read on the forward strand.
CAGTATCAGAACATTCTGCAGGTGGTTGAGGAAGACCAGAAGCTGGGGCATAACCTTGGAGGCTGTGGTGGCCTAATGGTTAGAGAGTCGAACTTATAACCTGAGTCACAGGTTTGATTCTCAGAACTGGCAGGAATACCAATGACTGAGGTGCCCCTGAAGAAAGCCCAACTGCTCCATGGCTGCTCTGGGGGTGTGTGTGTGTGTGTGTGTGTGTGTGTTCACTACTCACTTCTGTGACTTTATACATGTACATTAGGGCACATGGCAGTTATGGCCTAATGGTTAGAGAGTCATACTTGTAACCCAAAGGTCGTCAAGTGCAAAGCTTTGGGTGTGTGTGTTCACTACTCACTTCTCTGTGTGTGCACTCAGATGGGTTAAATGTAGAGCATCTAATTCTGAGTATGGGTTACTATACACAAGCACAAACCTACATAATCTGGCTGTTGTTAAAAAAGATCAGTTGGTCATCAAACAGCACCTCCAGGTTCCTTGCTATCCTGGTCCGTCATGAAAATGTGCCAGATTTATGAATATCATTTTCATCTGCAGTCCCTGGATATATGAGTTTCACAAAGCAACATGGCATACATTTAAAGGAGAAGCTAACGCGTCAAGAGGTTATGGAATTTTGAAGCAAGAAACAAGAAAGTATATAGCCTACAGAGGTTAGATAATTTGCAAATATTAATCCTTAGTTGTTATACGCAAACAGCATAAGCATATGGCGTATACATATTGACCTGACTACACCATATAGTATTAGAAGAAAGATGTAGCCACAATCGCATTGGCAAAAGCAGGTCATTTGTAACTTTATTTTTAATAAGTAATTTCTTTGCAAAGATCGAGCTTAAATCTTGACTGAGATTCTTCACTGTTTCTCTGCAAAACTGAACATGGTTAAGAAGACACCAAAATATTCCTCTTTTTTTTCCTTTTTCTTTTTTATAAATCATTACATGGAATTACTGAGTTATGGGTCTGACTTGAGCAGGGACATGTCTATTCCCTTTAGTTTCTTTATTTTACTTTATTATTATTATTTTGTGTCTTAACCCCTAGAAGATGTAGTAAATGGGAGACTGAGATCAGTCTATAAAAATCAGATCTCCTGAGTTATACTTTTTTTTAAATTATAGGTTTAACAGCCTAAAGAAAACGAAGAGTTAGCAATATTGAGGGGTTCAAAGATTACATGTATCACCTCTTTCAGTAGCTTAATGGGTATAGGATCTGTTTGATTTACATACCTAAATGTTTTGATGTCTATTGCTTTGTGCCATTAAAATGGAGTTTTATTTGTCTTTTTTCACCTTAGACGTGATGGCACTGAAAGAGGAGAGTGAAGAACTGAATGAAACTGAAGAGAAAGATCATCATGATTTCATACCTGGAGACAAATCTTACAGTTGCTCACAAACGGAAAATACCTCACGAAAAAGGGATTTAAAGACAGGGGCTAAAAGCTACTTAACCTGCTTTCAGTGTGGAAAGAGTTTCAGTCAAAACAAAAAGTTACAAGTCCATATGAGAATTCACACAGGAGGAAAGCCTCACACACATCCTCAGTGTGGAACAATTTGTGATCAAGATGGGAACCTTAAAGTCCACATAAGAATTCATACTGGAGAGAGCCCATTCATCTGCCAACAGTGTGGAAACGGATTCACTCAAAAAAGAAGCCTTAACCGGCACATGAGAATTCACACCAGAGAAAAGCCTTACACATGCCGTCAGTGTGGAAAGAGTTTTGATCGACATGCAAACCTTAAAATCCACATGAGATCACACTCTGGACAGAAACCCTACACATGCCCTCATTGTGGAAAGGGATTCAATAAAAAAGGACACTTTGAAGACCACATAAGAATTCACACTGGACGGAGCCCATTCATCTGCCAACAGTGTGGAAATGGATTCACTCAAAAAGGAAGCCTTAACAGGCACATGAGAATTCACAATGGAGAGAGGCCTCACACATGCCGTCAGTGTGGAAAGAGTTTTAGTCAACATGGAAATCTTGAAGTCCACATGAGACTTCACACTGGAGAGAAACCTTACATCTGCCAACAGTGTGGGAAAAGTTTCAACCGCAAAGGAAACCTTAATTACCACATGAAAATTCACACTGGATAGAAGGCTTTCACCTGCAAACTGTGTGGAATAAGTTTCGCTCTAAAAGGAGGACTTAATAGGCACATGAGAATTCACAACAAAGAAAAGCCTTACACATGCCCTCACTGTGGAAAGGGATTTTATCAACATGGAAACCTCAAAATCCATGTGAGAATTCACTCTGGAGAGAAACCCTACACATGCCCTCACTGTGGAAAGAGTTTCAACCAAAAAGGACACTTTGAAGGCCACATAAGAATTCACACTGGAGAGAAACTCTACACATGCCTTCAGTGTGGAAAGAGTTTCAATCGAAAAGGACGCTTTGAAGACCACATAAAAATTCACACTGGGGAGAAGCCTTTCACCTGCCAACAATGTGGAAAAAGTTTCAACCGAAAAGGAATCCTTAACAGACACAGGCGAACTCATACCGGAGAGAAGTCGTTTAAATGTGGTCACTGAGTTTCAGATCTAAAGTAGCCCTTAAGTACCACATTAGAATTCACATATGAGAGAACTGTTTTATGTCATCAGTGTGGGACAAGTTTCACAGATAGGAAGCATCTTAGGAATCATGAAATAACTTGGATCAGAGAGAAGCCTTTCGTGTGCCATCATTGTGGAAAGACTTGCAAAAACAAAGCAAACCTTGAGTTTAACCTGAGTGTCCCCTGTGTGAAGTTCTTTTTCATTGTTTGCTTAAAAGTTAAAAGAAGATCAAAATACGTGAGCATCAAATTTAGCTAACATCCCGGTTACACTTTATTTCGATAGTCCACTTTAGACATTCGACTAACTATAAGTAACTTTGTCTAACTACATGTCAACTAATTCTCATTAATTTGCAACTACATGTCTACTAACTCTCAGAGTAGACTGTTAGGGTAGGTTTAGGGTTAGTAGACTAAGTTGACAAAGAAAGGGTTAGAGTTAAAAGATATGTAGTTGCAGAGTATTAGTAGACTGTCTGCTTAATGTTAACTAGCAGTTAGTAAAGTTACTTACTGTTAATATAATATCTAAAGTGGACTACCGAAATAAAGTGTTACCAACATCCCAAGTGGCATTTTAGATTAATATGTAAATATGTCCTGTGCATTTTCCTTTCAATCACAAAATATAGCATTCCTATTGGTCAGTGTTAGAGGAACTCAGCTTAGTCTGATAGTTAACCTGCTTTAGACCAGGTTAGTTTCCCAGCATAAGTTGCCACGGTGACTGAAGTTATATGTTAAATTTGCTTTATGGAACCAAATCATTTGACAATGAGTCAGACTATCTGAAATAAGCCTGGCTTATTTGGTTAACTTGTTTTATGAAACAGGCCTTAAGGCATTAAAAGTGATCATATTTTCTCCATTGCATCGTATTGCATCGAATCGCATTGTGTTGAATCAAATCGAATCGAAATCGGATCACACTGCATCGTAATAGGGGTGAATCGTATCGCATCGCATTGGTAGCTGCTTCATATGTATCTTTAATGTATTGTACCGTTGGCTATGCATCAATATGCGTATCGTATCTCAGTCATGAGATACACATCCCTAACAGACACATACACACACAAAGAGTAAGATGGTCAGATCAAAGGCTGAAATTCTGCCTTAGTAACCTACAGTCCAATCCCAGCATCTGTAAATAAAAACAAAAACTTGAATGGGTATGACTGGGTATGTGTATTTGAGCCCTGTCCTCTCATTTTGCACAATGGCAAAAAGGTACACTGCTGAGGAAACCCTTGAATACCTGCTTAGGCCAAGTGTAGAAGAAGAGAATGCTGCCCCAGACGAGGCAGTGGATGAAGAAGAGGATTGTACAAAAGCTGAGCCAGATTTGGAGTCAGAGGAGGAAGATTCGGATGAGGAAGGCCCTGTAACCTACACATCAAGGAATGGAGAAGTACTGTGGTGTTGACCTCCTCCTCCACAAACACAAGGGAGAGCACAGGCAGAGGAGGTCCTCAGGAATACCCCTGGACCAACCAGGTATGTGTGTACACGAGTGGAGGACATTAGGTCAGCATTTAAATTATTTTTTTACAAAGTCCATTCAAAATATTCTGCTGGAGATGACCAATTTAGAGGGGCGACGAGTGTATGGAAATGAGTGGAATGATATTGTGCTGGAAGAAATGCAAGCATTGATTGGCTTTCTCATACTTGCTGGCATTCGCAAATCCAATAATGTGGCAACAAGGAGCTTATGGGATGGTGAGATGGGGAGGGTAATTTTTTTCGTGCCACCATGCCACTGAAAATGTTTCACAAACTGTCAAGGGTTGTCAGATTTGATGACAAAACAACAAGACATGCGAGAAGTAGTGCTGGGCAGTATGACCAAAAATGTATTTCATGGTATTTTTCAAAATTATACCGGTTTCATGGTACATGCCGTTATTTTTTTTTTTATGCATGACCGGGCGTTAACCATATTTTCTACTGATTGAGAGAGGAAATACTGCAGTACATTGACTTAGAATGCCCTATTTTACTGTCATGATGAGTGAATAGTCAAAAAATACCACACTAAACACGACCCCTTTTAATACGTTAACCAGGAGTCACTCTCATTTATAATTGCGGCATCATCTGATAAAATCAACATGCATCTAGACTAAAGAGCGGCTATGCGGTTGTTTTGGCTATATTACTTTTTTGTCTCATGCAGTGCACTGCCTGCATCGGAGTAACGAACTAAAAAAAACAACAAACAAAAAAGTACATATGATATTAACAGACGAACTACGCTCATATTTATAATTCCAAACAATCAGTAAGCGACAGGTGCTAGGAAACTCTGTTTTGTACTCATTTATTGACGAGTCGGCTGCGGTGCGGCCAACTGAATGCGCTGCTTCTCTGCCACTCACTGCACAGAACAGGCGCAGAGAGAGGTGACACTTCTCCGGGAAAGTCAGACCTCGCGTTCGCGGGACAGCACTGGCAAAATCTTCCAACTGAACTATAGCTAAGGTTTATCCAAAAAAGTCGCTAGGTTTGTCAGTATGAATATTCTATGAAAAAAAGCCACTAAAAGTGTCTGAAAGTTGCTAAATCTAGCACTAAAGTCGCGCTCGTGTGTGTGAGATGCGGGAGCTGATGGCAGGGGGCGGTGGATATTTGTGGCGGTCAATGTGGATATTGTGGATGAGTTCTTCTGTGTCAGCATGTTCTATTAGTTCTACAGCTTCAGTTACAGAACTTTCACGCTTAGTAACACATACAGCTGTTCCCTCACCACAGTGCAACAGTGAAAAGGGACCCCTTTCAGACAGTGTCGCGTTCCGAACGTTGTTTAAGCGACATACACCGGTATTGCGGTATTTTCAAAATTCATATCATAACAAAAATAAACACCGGTATTCGGTATGAACCGGTATACCAGCATTAGCGAGAAGACAAGCTGGCACCTATCAGAGAAATCTGGGGGAAATGGGTGGAGAGACTGCTTCTGATGTACAATCCTGATCTCGGTGTAACTGTGGATGACTGCCTGGTTGCATTCAGGGGGCGGTGCTCTTTCAAGCAATACATCCCAAGCAAGCTTGGAAAATATGGCATCAACATCTGGGCCCGTATTTATCAAGCCTCTGAGAATTACTCAAGAACGCTGCTAAGAATTGATTTGTGTAAAAAAAATTCTTGGCTCAAAGCTGTGCTTAAAAGTTAGTTATCAAGCATCTCAGTTGTAATTTATGCGAAGTGTAAGACTAAATCTTAAGCGTCAGTCTTAGAGTTGATTCACGACATTTTGCTGTGCCACAAACAGGATTTTGGATGATGACATACACGTGGACCAATCACTGAACAGATTTCCTTATTTAAAAATATTCTCAGATAAATTCTCATTGAATTGTGAAATTCCTAAGAGGAGTTTACATTCAACACACATTTGAGAGTGAAGAATTTTAAAGAAAACACATTATGAAATACACATTGGAAACTATAATCTGAGTGCCCTTTGTGAGGTGGTGCAGCGCGTACTTGGGGAGGACAATGCTGTCATCTCCGGAGTGGAGGGTAGCCAGGATCCTGCAGCAATGAAGCTCGAAATTCTTTTACAAAGGTGCGGCCCAAATAGTTTTTATATATACAGCGTTTGAAATGTTTTATTTTTCAGTTATAATGAAGACGTAGGGGATTCGCCTGAGCCGGCCAGCCTAAGCACGAGCTCTCCGTATGCCTCCCCCGCTTTGGATGTCCTCTCAAGCACGTCAAGTCAGGTATGCCCGGTGGTGAATTACAGCCCAGCAGTGGATGACAGCCCGGCAGAGGACCCGCTCCCAGACGACCTGCAAGCACTGCGGGGAGAAAAACTAAAACTTACAGGAACAGGAATACTATACTATAGCACTGAAAAGAAAAAAACAAGAGTGAGAAATAAAACCATAGACTGTAAAAAACATGGACGTCCGTGACGTCACCCGTAGGATTCTGAGGAGCATTTTTGAAGCCCAAAGTGGGCGGAGGCGGCCGTCGCCATCTTAGCAGCGCGTCACTCCCGGATAATCGAAAATTGGCAAAGAGGTGGGGCGTGGGTGGAGCTAAGGTGCCTGGTTGCTGAAACCACGCCTACCTACCTCGAAGTATTGGCGGTTGGCTTTTGACTTTTACAGTCTATGGTTTTTGAACCGGTTTCCAGCGCTTTCCAGCTTACTCTTGAGGTAAATTAACCTGAAACTACACAACAAAACTTTAAATACTGATATCATCAGGGCACTCAAGTCTCTCGCATTCACACACACACACACACACGGTTTCGCTATCTTTGTGGGGACTCTCAATAGGCGTTATGGTTTTTATACTGTACAAACTGTGTAGTGCAGGGTATACGCCGGTACACGGCGTATACCCACTTCTTTATCAGTCGGCTGCGTATACCCATTTCTAACGTTAAATCCCCTCTGATGTGCATCATTCAGTAGTGTCCTGCATTAGCCAAAACCACGACAGTCCACCACATGAATAGCTAATCCAATAGCATGTGAATAAATGCAAATATTCCCTAAAAACACCCAGTAAAGATAGTGATGCAGTTAGGACCGTTGCGCCTGACATAACGAAAACAATACCTTAAAAATAAAAAAAGCAGGTTTTTACGATCACAAAATTTCTTAAACTGGGGATCTGCCTATACTTTTCAGTTCAAGGATCCAGTTAATGAATGCATTCAAACAGTATAATACAGAGAAAACCTGACCGATTTCATCAGAGATTGCGGAGAGTCATGTCTAGATGTCAGTAAATTACTCTTTTCAGCATGTATTTGGTTTAATAGCACGAGTGTTTTAAACTTTAGTTTTAAACTTAAGAGTATACCCACTTCTCCAGGCACCACTACACCAATATTCTATCCCCCTACACTGACCGTACACCTAAACCTACCCATCATACAAAACTTTCTGCATTTTTTTAACAAGATGTTTATTTCTTTCAGTGATTGATTCCTCTTGTTATGGCCACCCGTGATGCATGTACAGCAGTCTATGAACACAACTTAAACTGTAAGTACTAGTCTTGGCTACTTGACATTTGACAGCTGATATTACATTGTCTGTTTTAAAAGGTCAGCCAAAAAAATTTGACTGTCTATATTTTGAGGTGTTGCTCCCTTGTTCTATTTTCTCCCACGTGACAGTATTGTCAACGTAAACATTAAAAAAAACTGGGCTACCTTTCATAGTTAACTTCTTATTTTTCAGTACCTCTGGCATTTATTAAACACCTTTATTTTCCTTCCATAGACACAGTGTGGATCATTGGTGACCGCTATGTCAGACGTGGTGCCCAGAGAGCTGCCCAGACCATGGGAGGCAACCTCAGTCTGCCAGGTGTCCGTGTCTGTTGGTTTGGCTGGAGTGGACTGCGCTTGGAAGGACTTCTCCCCTTTTTCCACCACTCCCTGCAAGGAAGAGCAGCACCGGATGTCCTCGTCATCCACTGTGACGGCAATGACTGGTTAAGCTGGTTAATGTCATGAAGGAGGACCTGCACCAGCTTAAACTCCGGAACCCTGGCATGAAGATCATGTCTTCAGCTGTGACCCAGAGGTGCCGGTGGAAGGCTGGTGCCAATCCGTTCCCGGAAGTTTGTTAACAGCGTTATGGCTACATTTGTTTGTAGCTTAAATGGTGTCATGATTTAGCACCCTCACATTAGGCATGACAGTCCTGGGCTATTTTTAAAAGATGGATTTTATTTCACACCTAGGGGAAATTATGTGTTTTTAATTACTGTAGCTAACTGCCTTAAAGACCTCATCCAAATGCAGCGAACTGCTTACAGTTGTCACTGCTTTTGAATTTGGCCTTTAGGGCCCATTTGGATATGCCTAAATATAGCCCTGACTATCATGGCTAATGTTGAGTTTTTTATGTTCATTGTTAAGCAACACCTGTAGCCATAACACTGTTATCACCTCTGCGCTTCCTTTTCTCCTCCTTTTGTTTCATTATTTTTTTGTTAAGCCTTCAATAAAACCACTTGACTTGATAAGAATATTCCTGGTATTCGTTCTTCCCTTATTGTATGAATTAATGAAGAGTGTTGCTTGTTTGTGAAAGATAGAGCTGGGATAGAAGAAAAGGGTTTATGAACAATGTTTGGATCATTTTGAGTGCGCTAAATAAATGAATCTGATTTTTTAAATGACAAGAAGTGATTTGCCACAAACACTGCTTTTAATAAAGAAAAAACTGAACTATAGCTTCAAATACGGGGTTCTTAAGTAGTGTTTATGCGGATGTGTGTGGATAACATAGGAAAAGGTGGAGTACAAGTAAAAAAAAAAAAAAAAAAAAGGCTTAGCAAAGCAATAGGGTGCAGACAACAGCAGAGAAGTGAAAGAGCCATGATGGAAGCAATCAGCTCCTTTGGCACATCAACAGACAATATGGGTACGGCTACTGACAAAACACAAGCAGGGGACATTACATGTCCCATTACAGGGGCCTCAGAGATATTGAACAGTCCTTCATGTCAAGTCAAGTCAATTCAAGTTTATTTGTACGGCGCTTTTCACCATACAAATCATTACATGAGAGAAAGATGACAAGGTAAAATACATTCAATATGGCCGGTCTTGGTTAAAAGCCCACTCACCACGACAAGATGCAGGCCAGGAGTGGGAACATATAACACAGGACAAACATACAGGACACTACAAAACCATAGGGACAAGACAAGACGATAGGAACAACTTTAAATATTAACATTTCGCCCAGCCCTAATGAAAACAGTAATCAAAAACAGCAGACTATAAATAATTTATAATACATATAAATAAAAATTGGATTTAAAGCTATTTTTATAACAACCTCAAATACTAAATTACTGTATTACAATAACACTTCAATAACTCAATATCTATAATATTAAATCAAACTAACCAAAGATGTTAACTTTTTGAAGCTTTCAACTTAACATGAGAGAATACGAAAAAATAAAAAAAATTAAAAATAGACTTGTGATTTTTTTTTTGTAAATCTGTCATTAACTGCTCTTTGACACAGAATTCCAGAAACTCTACAGAATCATTGACCAGGGAGGTTGCATATGTATTTCATATAATAGGTGGCAAACAGATCAATATCACCTTAGTTCATGCAGACTCTAAGGCTACATCCACACGAAGCCAGAGCTTTCCCTATCCAATCTTTTTTTCCCTTCGTCTAAAGCAATATCTGCATCCACACGAAACCGACACAAAACGAGGTAGTAAACATGCTAGACCAGTATGTGGCGCTGTAATTCTGCCACAGAGATACACTAAAAACGGAGAAGAAGACTTAGACTATACGCATAAACCTTGTGCGCGGTATACAAACGAACATGGAACAATACATTTATTAATCCGTGTTAATGTTAATAAAAAGACAATCGTTCAGTGTTTGTTCATGTTTTTGTTGCTGTTACGTAATGTAGCGGTGTCTGACTAGGGGCAAGACGTGGCCTGATGACGTCATCGTTTCAGAAAATATACGGATTCGCTGTCCACACGAAAACACAAGGGAGGCTTTTTCAGATTTATCCACTCTGGGCCCGGGTTTAAAAAAAAACCGGTTTAACTTTCCCAAACCGAATATTTTGTAACTGATACGGAACTTAATAGGTAGCCAGTGCAGAGACTGTAAAATTGGGGTAATATGATCATATTTTCTTGACCTGGTAAGGACTCTAGCCGCTGCATTTTGGACTACCTGTAGCTTGTTTATTGAAGATGCAGGACAACCAGCTAGCAGTGCACTACAATAGTCCAGTCTAGATTTTTCATGTGACACGGGAAAGCCCATGCCTGTCCTTCAGGCATGCCCTTCCCAAATAAAAATGTCAAGAAACATAAAAAATATGACATTATTGCAGAGTAAATAGGTGTTCATAACAGAGATATATGTGTTTATGTTCATTAATCAGTCTATCACTAGTATGAATGTACAGATTAAACACTAAAATTATTACTGCTATTAAAAGAACATGTAACTGTTCTCAATAATTATCTTTATCTCTAACTATCTCTGTGTTCTGCCGTCTTACTTGGAAGATAATTTTTCCTACATGAAATTCACAGAGAGATTTTTTTTTAACCATTCTCACTCGCATTAAATGCACTGGAATTAAAAAGGTTGGCAAAAAGTGGTAATTTTGCTGGATTGGTAAAATCTCTAATTGGATTTCTGCATCTGTGAAAAACTAAAATTCACTGGTGTGTCACTAATTTCACCTTAACAGTTAATGTATGATAGTCAATACTTCACCAATTTAAACTAATGACTTTGTAGGGTATAAAACAAGGTATTTATACCCTGGAGTCACTGCACAGACGAGAAGCCGTGTTAGGAGTCCAGTTTTGTCGTTTCACGTTGAGCATCCACTGGTCTAGTCTGAGAGGGTCTGGATCACCTAGAGGAAAACTTTACACAGACAAATAGATAGTTACCTCTTTCACAGACTACTTTGCAGTCCTCATTCTGTTCGGGACATTTTAAAACACTTAATTTGGCTTAATGCATTAAGACTTTAGAGAAGTTTTTCAAAGACCAATCTCAGAAAACACGTTATTAATAAATCATACTCATGTACAGACAATGAGTCCAGAATACTGAGTCCAGAATATGAACGCAGCGTGCGTTTAGTGTTTTCCTTCCATAGAAAAACGTTATAAGGAAAACGCTTAAATGGCTTAAAGAGGTCATATGATGCTGCTAAAAAGAACATTATTTTGTGTATTTGGTGTAATGAAATGTGTTTATGCGGTTTAAGGTTTAAAAAACACAATATTTTCCACATACTGTTCAGTATTGTTTCTCCTCTATGCCCCGCCTTTCTGAAATGCGTTGATTTTTACAAAGCTCATCAGTCTGAAAAGCGAGGTGTGCTGTGATTGGCCAGCTATCCAGTGCGTTGTGATTGGCCAAAT
>NW_015506537.1:176966-180259 GCF_001515645.1 Sinocyclocheilus grahami
CATTTGTGATCAGAGAAATGACAAACTACAAGTGCTACTCTACACTGCTCAAAACTCGCGTTCATCATCAGTGGCAAATTCTTTAAATGAAAACGTACTTACGATGTATTCCCTCAGTGACCAGCACGGATCAGCTCTAGGCATGACGAAGCGGATATCGTCCTCTTTTGGAAGGCCAAACAAAATAGTTTCGCTTTCACAACGAAACATACAGCATCTTCACGACATGGCGGCGGCAACAATACTACAGTGAGAATAAAAATTACGCCTTCTTTCTTTGCGTGAACATTTGGGCAGCGTTATGCAAATCTTCCCACATCGTGACGTAGGTATGTGGGGGCGTGTTAGAACGAGCCGGTTTAGGTAGGCGTGGCTGACTCTTAACTTTTATAAAGAATATCTCTTTGGATTTGAGACTTTAGTCTTTGCAACTTTACAGATCTTCTTTATGCACCAAGAGCTTGTAACACTCCAAAGAGAAAGGAAAAATTGAAATCGCATCATATGACCCCTTTAATGCATTACAACAGTGCTTGTCTGTACATAGCATGATTTATTAATCATGTTCTCACGAGTTTTGTCTTTTAAAAACAGTTTTAATCGGTTTTAATTCATTAAGCCACGTCAATAGTTTTTCTTATAGCCTAATGGTTTTCTATGGGAGGAAAATGCTTAACGAGTAACGTTAATTACAGGCCTAACATTACAGCTAATCACAGTCTGTCGGATTCTGGAGTGTAGTAGAGTTTTAAATAAAATGATAAAGAATAAATAAGTTAATAAGTAAAATTACATTACAATATCACTCACCGGAAAAAATGGATCCCAGACTTGGACGGTCTGTTAGTACAATTAACCACACAACAAGACATTTTATTTATAATTTTAAGAAATAATCACGAAAAAACCCATAGACTGTATAAAACAAAAGCAGAAAGACGGCAGAGATGCCGAGTTCAGCGGTTGAGGTGAGGTGACGGCTAATGCCGAGTTCACACTGCACGATTTTCAAAGTCGTCGGGTCACCGTGGTTTTCACACTGCACTACTATCTGAGGTAGCAGTCAGTCGCTGCTGTGTTCACATTGCACGATGGATCGGCGACAGGAGGTTACACACTGCATGACTTTACAATAGGAAGAATCGCCGACAGCTCTGTCTGGTCCGCAAACTACGTTTCACAACAAAACACACGCGAGAAGTGATAAGGAAATAACGCGAGAACCCGCGTACGTCAGACTGGAGTTCTCGAGCAAGACTGGAATTATAAAATATATATAGCCGGCAAATTGTCTGTGAGCTGATTTCCAGCTACAAGGAGAAAAAGAAAAACAGATTATGCAGGAGGGAGATGCAGGGAACAGGGATTGGGTGTTCTGCAAAGAGAGTTGGAGGTAAATAACTTTGCAGTAACTGTTATGCTGATGTTGTGGCTGGTCAAGCAAATGATGCCAAATATTTTGCGGGCGTCGGCGACGTGTCGGCGATTCTCTCAGATCGCGTCTTTGATAATTCACACTGCGTGATTTTCACTCGCGTGAACGAGCACCGATTTGCCTCCGATTTCAGGCATTTGTCGGCGATTTCGCAAAACCTGTTGGCGAATGAAAAATCGTGCTAAAATCGTGCAGTGTGAACTCGGCATAAGAGACAGCAGATAGAGACAGCAACGTCAATCCACCTGTCACTCAAGTGGCCACGTCCTTAATTATGCAGAATTTTAAGGCTTAATATAATTTAAACGGACGAGTTATAAAAAAAAAAATCACACCCTTCACAGTTGTCATGAAGGGCAAAATTAGCTATATAGACCAAAATAAATTTTTGAACCAGGCTGTAAACATGTTTTTTTTCTGCTGTAAAGTTGGGCATTTTAACATGGGGAGTCTATGGGATTAACTCCCTTTTGCAGTCAGCCTCTAGCGGCCAGTTGATGAATTACAGTTTAAGTCACTTCTGTGTTGGCTTCATGAGAGAGAGCGGGAGGTTGCCGCTTGATTAAAACTTATTAATAATAATAATAATGTGTACCCAAAGTGGAGGTTGGCAAAGTGTTGTCTGAAGGCTTCCCCATCACATGGATTGGTGTTGTTCGAAGGGCTGGCATCTCCAGCTTCTCCATCGTCATCATCCTCTGGTGGGGGTGGGATGTTGTGCCTCTTGCAAATATTATGCAGTATTGCACAAGCCATTATGATACGGCACACTCTTTCAGGGGAGTACCGTGTAGAATGTGGAATCTACGCTTCCACTGGCCAATCCCTCTCTCCACCACGCTTCTTGTGATACGATGTGCCCTAATGATATGAAATTAAAACCTTATTTATCACCTATATTAGGATAGAGAGTTGTATTAATAGACTATAAAAACTAATTGTGCATAAACAGCTTACAATATAGGCTACCTGTTGTAGTTGATTTGGGCTTTTGTCAGTAGCATATGGAAAGGGGTGAGCAGCCATCTCCTATTAGATGACACCCCGGCGGCACAAAGGGCCTTTCAAACAGCTGCTTCAGGACACTTTTGGCGCTTTTCCACTGCGTGGTACGACTCGGCACGGCTCAGTACGGCACGGTTCGGCTCGGCTCGGGATGCGTTTCTACTGCAGTTCAGTACCTCTTTAGAGTGGGCGGGATTATTCACATGTCATTATAGTTGCGCTGCCTCTACTACCACGACTCCTAAAAAAACGTTTTCATTCCGCGTCGCCCCATCAAGCTCTCGCTGGATCCTCTCCTCTGCTATCAACGAGAGGAACGTTGCGACAGCTGAACACACACACAAAACGTTTTGGTTGTTAAAAAAAAGGTGCGCTCGTTCAAAAAGGTTGTGTTCGATCCGTCGCTGGCTGTGCTGATTTAAATCTAGCGCTTCTTTTGTGTTTGTGTCGCAAGTTCAGTTACGCAGGTAGTGACGATTCTCTCCGGCCAATCCGTGATCAGCAGAGTTTACACGTCACGCTTTGGTAACAGTACGGTTCACTTGGAAACCCAACCGAGGTGGGACTAAAAAAAGTATCAGGTACCAGGTACTGTACCCAGTGGAAAACCCCCAAAAAGTGAGTCGTACCGTGCCGTACCATGCAGTGGGAAAGCACCATTTCATTCAATATCCGCATGTCAACACATTCAAAATATTGTAGTTTGCTTGTGTGTTGATGCTGTGGTACCTCTTCCTGTTCACAAACGTTTTCATTCACGCTGGGAGCAATGATCTTTATATGAGTGCCATCAATTGCACCTACTACTCCCGGGAAGCCGGCTATTTTCATGGATTAAGCGGGGAGTTGTTGG
>NW_015506537.1:180294-205082 GCF_001515645.1 Sinocyclocheilus grahami
TGCTTCTGTTGGATTAAGCGGGTAGTTGTTGGGAAGTCAATGAAACGCGTGACAATGTGTGGAGCTGTAAGTGCCATAATTGTTTTCATGACAATTCGGCTTATTGATGGTTGTGATGGCCCCAAATCATCAGTAAAGTTACTGGTGATATGACGTCCCTCACCAAATCGCTGACAAATATGATGCCTGCTCTGTCCAAATTATACCATTTGATTAACTGCTCGTCGTCAAACATTTCAAGAACATTCTTCCCCTCCTGAAAGATTCACTCACTTTCTCTGTCCCCTCAGCACCATCACAAACCCCTACTGGCAACTCCTAACCACTTGAGAGACCTCTCGAGCAGTCTTAAACAACTGGGAGAATAAGAGCGATTCTTAGCTTTAAGAAATTTGATAACTTGCTTTTATACTTAAGTTTGAAAGTAGGAGTAAATTTGATGAATTCTCAGCACTTAAGACTAAAATGGCACTTTGAGAAGCTTGATAAATACGGGCTCAGGGCTGCCTGTGATGCCAAAAAAAGCTACTGCTAGAATATGCATGTATACACAGGCAAACCTGCAGGAGCACAGCCTGAGATAAACCTGGGCAAGCGAGTAGTAATTTGAAATGACGCATGGCCTGCAAGGACATATTGTCACATGTGACAATTTTTTATATTATATGCTCTTGGCACAGAGCTCCTTAAAAAATTTTTTAAATGCTTGGAACAGTGCTCAGGAACAAGCCGGAGCTTCCAAGCGCCTTGACAAATCTGAGGCAGGTCTCGATTTTCGTCGCTGTTTGCTTTTAGAGACACATACCATTGTGTCATACTGTGCTAAAAAAATTAAAATGTGCTTCTCATGAGCACCGTCCACAAAGAGGCAACAATCAGCAAGCGAGAGGAAAGGAAACCTCAAATGATTTTGGATTATAACAAAACCAAAAGTAGAGTGGACACTCTTGACAAGGTATTTGCTACTTTCTATTTATTATTTTTATTAGTATTATTGTGATTGTGAATGTGTGTGCAATATTTCAGATTGTTGCAACATATTCATGTGGGAGGAAGACTGCGCGCTGGCCGATGGCACTCTTCTATAATATGCTTATAATGCGTTCGTGCTATGGAGGGAAATTGATCCCACATGGAAACAAAGTGCCCCAAACTACAAGAGGAGGTTTTTTTCTAGAGGAGCTAGGGAAAGCGCTGGTGTCCCCCTATGTAAAATCAAGGCAGTATGGCCCACGCACACCAGCCTCTCTGCTTCTCGAGAAAACTTGCAGGAAGACGACGAAGAAGCAGCTGGTCCCTCCATGGCTCGCCCCTCCAGACCAGGTCCCTCCATGGCAGGTTCTTCCTTGGCTAGTTCCTCAGCCAAGAGGAAAAGGTGCCCAAGATGCCTCCCGAGCAGTGCTTGAAGTGGGCCGGTACGCGCTTCTATATTTTAGCTTTTAGACTACCTGCACTTTTTTGTGCGTACCGGCACTTCTGACATGTTGTCGGTACTCAGAGTAAAAACATCAGTGTCTGGGTAATTATATGATCCCATATTATGATTAGAAAGGACACTATATAAATCCCACTACCCAGGCGGGATCACCTCTCATCTCGACCAATCACGTGAATGAATGAAAGCGGAGTGTGTGATGCGCGAGAGCATGCCAGGGGAGGTGCGCAGAGTAGTAGAATAATAATTCATTATTGATTACTAATTTGAATCAGTACTTTATAACAAAAATATCTTAAAATTAAAAGAAGCAGGCTTTTGCGATCACATCAATTTAAACTGGTAAACTCCCAAAGTCCAAGGATCCAGTAAACGAATTCAAACAGTAAGTTCAAAACAGCCTAATGCAGAGAAAACACGGCCGATTTCATCAGCGGTTGCGGAAAGAATAGTGACGTACGTCCAGATATCAGTAAAATTATTATTTTCATAATGCAAAAACTAACACTTCAAATCACTATTTCTAACCAAAAAAAAATCTAAAACTAGAGATATATATATTCAACTCTTCCACCTAATAAAAATGTTGAATCAATTATGACTAAAAACAACTAGGCAATTCACAAGCTGCTCTATAGAGAGCTATACAGGCATCTAGTGGTTACACCATGCCATTACATGTTGTTGTTGTTTTTGTTTTGTTTGTTTTTTAAAACCAGATGGCACAAATCTGCCTTCCAAAATTGGATTTGAATGGCTGAGTCTCTATTTTAATCTGAAATACTGCATTAATTAAAAAAATAAAATAAAAAATAAAAATATATATATATATATATATATAAATAATTTAAAATTTTTTGAAATATTTTCAATGGGAACAAATCGATATTAATTACTGCATAGATATTTATTACCACAAAACCCTCTCAAAATTCAAACGAAAAAATAAGAGGTTACAATACAGTTGTCCGGTCACTTTTGACCGTGAGGACAATGAGTGTGATTCACAAATAAGGAGCACCTTGAGATATTATTTTTTAAAGTGTATTAAGACTTTGACCATTGACTGAACTTTTTCCCCTGAGAACAATGTAATTCCTAAGCAACATTACATGGTTCTCCCTGCTTAAATTCTTACTCTGGGCCATTTGATAAGGTATATATGCATAAGATTTGAGTCAAAACTGAGTTTTTTCTTTTATTCTTTCTTTCTTTCTTTTTCTTTAAGCAGAAGTCCTCAATTTAACTTAAAAAAAAGTAAAGTCACTTGTGAACCCTAATCAGCTTTTTGAAAGTTATGAAGTTGGTTCTGAGCATCCCATTTTTGTACATGAGAAGGAATCGAGTCCTGTCTTTGAAGTGAAAAATATGGACTACATTACAGCAAATATAAGAAATTTTGGGGGATTGATAGCATACAACATGCAATCACAGTAAATTGGCTTATGTTTGATGGTAATAAGTAAATCAGAGAAACATCTCTGATAATCACCAATGCAAATGGGACAGTGTCTGTCTTTGGACTTTTCGAGAAAAAAAAAACATTTATGCGGTACACTGTTCATTGTACTGTTTTGAATATCAGCATCATGAGACTCTGGATTTGAAGGGAGATCTTTTAGCATATAAAATCTTTGTACCTAGTTGATAGATAGCTGAAAAGCTAGTGGATCATACATTAGTGTGTTTATTCTGACAAAATAGAATCTTGATTATGTCACTGCGCTTATAGCTAGACATTAATAATCATGCTGTGCATGCTGGATAAGGTTTGTAAGGAGTATGGTGACTTGATACTTCTGATACCTATGATTTGTTTCTGGATTGTAAATAAATGTGTTCATTAGGGTTGGGTACTGAACTCTGTACTTTTAAGGGTACCGACCGAATTGCGTCGGTACTACCGAGTACCGATTCACGTTAAATCAATCGGTGCCAAATTTCGGTACCTGAGAACGCATCTGGGCACATACGCTACAGAGAGAGAAAGAGTGATGTGACGTGATGTCACCCCTGCAACTCATTCAAACAACACACAGGTCAAGCCGAAATGTTCTGAAGTGTGGTTACATTTCTAGGGCCATATGGTGTCTGCGAAAACGCGGATGGGATCGCGGAGTCCATTCATAAAAACGTAATTTACTCTATAGTGCAGAATGCCACGGAATTCATCAATTTTGGACGAATAAATCAAAAGTAGCCACTTAATTCGAATCTCGATATAAACTAGTGTCTGTGAATATTAAAATGCAAAAAGACGGTTTAAATATGAATCCTGCATGTTCCGCTTGCCTCTGTATGTATGAATGGCGGAAACGCGGTTTTGTTTACTACACAAATACTGAAGCACGCATGACGCTCATGGTGATTTTCAGCCTCTGCGTCTCACTATATGACAGCATGAACACAAAACCTTAATCTCCAGAGGTGCTGTGAGAGTCACTTCGCAAGAATTTTACCGTTTCATTTGAGAAAACTAGCATCATCATACTGTATACACAGAGAAACTTCATGGCAACCTGTCAAAATAAAAGTACGATTTAACATGTAACAGAAATATATTATTCTTGTATTACTTTTGTACAGTATAATGTACATATTTAAATATTCCATTTTCTATCAAATTTAAATAAAACAATTAAACGATAAAAATAAATATTACAACCAGATTAATCACTTAATTGTAGAAAAAAATTATACAATTATTAGCCTATTAAAAATGTTTTAAAGGAATATTCACACAATTTTTCTTCCATGTATTAATTTCAACAGTAAACAAAAAATAAAAGGGTTTAATTTTCATTTGATTTAAAATAAATGTTTAATTCCTTCACTTGATTTTCAGAAAAATTAAAACAAGAATTTCTGGGGGGAAAAAAGAAAGAAAGAAAGAAAAATTTTATAGGGCCCTATTGTTCAAAATGTTGAAATTGAGACTTTTGGACATTTTTTCACTGAAATAAATTTTTGTAATTAGAGTAAAGTACCGAAAAAAGGTACCGTTGGGTACCGGCACCGAAATTCAGGTACCGATACCGTACCAGTTAAAATGTGAACGGTACCCAACCCTAGTGTTCATGTTGGCATAATCCACCCGTACATTCTCTCACTAAAATTAATCAAGTAACATTGAACAATCGTAATAATTTAATTCCGAAGTCAAATCATAACTGCATTTTTAGGTGTACTGTATCTGTAAGTGTGATGGCAAAAGATTATTTATTTTTTGACACTGATCACAATCAATTTGCTCTCCTCCAGAGTGAATGTCCAGTTATTTTTGAAAATTCTCCTTTGTCTAAACCTATTGTCACACTCAAAACACTGTAATTTCCAAAATTTCCAAAATTGAATGTTTCAAGTCTGTCTCCATTGTTGTTGTATTGTTGCTTATCGGTTAGTTTGTTGCACATTTTTGCACTGCCCTTACAGGGAACACATGCTTACAAAAATCAGGCTGCACACCGCACACAACCCTATTGCGTACTTCTAAAAACAAAATGTACTCTGGGGTTAAGACTTCTTTCCAGTGTGAACTCTCATGTGACTCTTCAGGCTTCCTTTAACCGTGAAACACTTTCCACACTGAGTGCAGGTAAAAGGCTTCTCGCCAGTGTGAATTCTTATGTGAACCTCAAGGTTTGGTTTCCTTGGGAAAGCCCTTCCACAGTGATGGCACATGAAAGGCTTCTCTCCGATGTGAGTTTCTATATGATTCTTTAGATGTTTACGGTCTGTGAAACTGCTTCCACACTGATGGCATTTAAAAGAGTTTTCTTTTAAGTGAATCCTCATGTGGTAATTAAGGGTTAGTTTATGTCTAAAACACTTTCCACACTGATCACATGTGAATGGCTTCTCTCCAGTGTGAATGGTCATGTGAATCTTAAGGCTAACTTTATGTCTGAAACTCTTTCCACACTGTTGGCAGGTGAAAGGCTTCTCTCCGGTGTGAATTTTCATGTGAGATTTCAGGGTTTTCTTGATTTGGAAACTCTTTCCACACTGTTGGCAGGTGAAAGGCTTCTCTTTGGTATGAGTTAGTAAATGATTTTTAAGGCTCTTCTTTTCAGGGAAACTCTTTCCACACTGAAGACATTTAAAACAATTCTCTCCTGAGTGAATCCTCATGTGGTAATTTAGAGTTTCTTTACATCTCAACCTCTTTCCACACTGATCACAAACAAATGGCTTCTCTCCAGTGTGAGATCTCATGTGAATCTTAAGACTTTCTTTTCGTGCAAATCTCTTCCCACAGAACTTGCAGGTGAAAGGTCTCTCGCCAGTGTGAGTTTTCATGTGGCCATTGAGGGTTCCTTTATGTGTAAAGCTCTGTCCACATTGTAAGCATGTGAAAGGCTTCTCTCCAGTGTGAATTCTCATGTGGATTTCAAGGTTTGCTTTTACGGTGAAACTCTTTCCACACTGTTCGCAGATGAAAGGCTTCTCACCCGTGTGAATTCTCATATGGACTTTGAGATTTGGTTTCTGGGTGAATCTTTTTTTACACTGACGACAGGTGAAATTACTCCTAGATTTGGTCTTAGCTCTTTTTCGTGAGGAGGTCTGGTTAGTATGTGTGGCTTTTTCTCCAGTCAAGAAATCATGATGTTTCTCATTTTTCTCTTCCATTTCACTCAGTTCTTGACTCTCCTTGTTCAGTGCCTTCTGGTCTAAGGTGAAAGACAATTACAAGTAAACCTTAGTTTAATGGAACAAAACAACAGAAAAGCAGCATCAAAACCAACATAAAAGAATTAAAGCAACGAGACTAACAACATGTATGCTAGATTCTACATGCACTAAACTCCTGAAAGAGGTATAATCTGAAGGTATAATTTTACGAAACTCTTCTCAATATTGCAAACTCTTGCTTTCTTAAGAAAAAGTCAAATAAATCTGGCAGTTATGAAACCCATTATAAAAACACATTTTGGCCCATGAGAACTGGTTTAGTATAAACAAATATTTTTCATTAATTAATATCCCAAATGTTTAATTAATGTCTAAAACGTTAGTCAGGATTTAAGCCCCGCCATAGCACAAAACATTATAAACATGATATGAATTACGGTTTGGACCTTTTTAAGAACTAGAAAAAAATTATATAAATATATATATATATATATATATACTCAGCGTCATATCCAGCGGTTGTGTTTGGGAAAAAGACGTATGAGTGCTGCCAGCATTAATGCAGAGGTTGAAGGGGTGGGGGGTCAGCCTGTCAGTGCTCAGACCATATGCCGCACACTGCATCAAATTGGTCTGCATGGCTGTCGGCTGAAGACAAGCAGACTAAGGACATGGATTACTGGAACCATGTCCTGTGGTCTGATGAGACCAAGATAAACTTATTTGGTTCAGATGGTGTCAAGCGTGTGGCGGCAACCAGATGAGGAGTACAAAGACAAGTGTGTCTTGCCTACAGTCAAGCATGGTGGTGGGAGTGTCATGGTCTGGGTCTGCATGAGTGCTGCCGGCACTGGGGAGCTACAGTTCATTGAGGGAACCATGAATGCCAACATGTACTGTGTGTTGCTACCCCACTGAAATGATGGTCAATGCTCCTTAACTGATGTTTCCGTAAATGTTTAATCCGTTGACATTCAAGTAGACATATAAATATATATATATATATATATATATATATATACATACAGTATCTCACAGAACTAAGTACACCCTTCACATTTTTGTAGATATTTTATTATATCTTTTCATGTGACAGCACTGAAGAAATGACACTTTGCTACAATGTAAAATAGTGAGTGTACAGCTTGCATAACAGTGTAAATTTGCTGTCCCCTCAAAATAACTCAACACACAGCCATTAATGTCTAAACCGCTGGCCACAAAAGTGAGTACACCCCTAAGTAAAAATGTCCAAATTGGGCCCAAAGTGTCAACTCATGGCAAAGAACTCTCTGAGGATCTGAAAAAAAGAATCGTTGCTCTACATAACGATGCCGTAGGCTATAAGAAGATTGCCAAGACCCTGACACTGAGCTGCAGCACAGTGGCCAAGACCATACAGCGGTTTAACAGGACAGGTTCCACTCAGAACAGGCCTCGCCATGGTCGACCAAAGAAGGTGAGTGCATGTGCTCAGCGTCATATCCAGCGGTTGTGTTTGGGAAAAAGACGTATGAGTGCTGCCAGCATTAATGCAGAGGTTGAAGGGGTGGGGGGTCAGCCTGTCAGTGCTCAGACCATATGCCGCACACTGCATCAAATTGGTCTGCATGGCTGTCGGCTGAAGACAAGCAGACTAAGGACATGGATTACTGGAACCATGTCAGACTTCATATATTCGGTTGAACAAATTGGCAGTCCTTTACACTGTGACATACTGAAGCAGAGCATGATCCCCTCCCTTCGGAGACTGGGCCGCAGGGCCGTATTCCAACATGATAACGACCCCAAACACACCTCCAAGACGACCACTGCCAAGGGTGATGGAATGGCCAAGCATGGGCATCCTCAAACGGAAGGTGGAGGAGCGCAAGGTCTCTAACATCCACCAGCTCCGTGATGTCGTCATGGAGGAGTGGAAGAGGACTCCAGTGGCAACCTGTGAAGCTCTGGTGAACTCCACCCCCAAGAGGGTTAAGGCAGTGCTGGAAAACAATGGTGGGCGCGCAAAATATTGACACTTTGGGCCCAATTTGGACATTTTCACTTAGGGGTGTACTCATTTTTGCAGTCAGCGGTTTAGACATAGTAGACATAGTATGAAAGAAAGAATCTAACAATTCAAACTCGAAAACTGGACTATAGTACATATACTTTCAGATGGAGCGGCATTTACTACACAGAGCTGTAGTTCACTGACAAGATACACAAAACCACATTCATAATCGGCAATGCATCGCCTGCGATTTTGAATGCGATTTTGCGTAGCTTGTCAGTGAACTACGGCTCTGTGTAGTAAATGCCGCTCCATCTGAAAGCACGTGCTGGAGATTTACTACTAATCACAGGAGCGGCTTTACTGACGAGATGCGCATGAAAATCGCATTTGATTTTTTTGTACAGCCCTAACATATATACAAGTCTTTTTGCGACACTGGGTTTCACAATTCTCTCAGGAGACTTTTTTTGCTCACACAGACACATGCACACATACAAATGCACACACACCACACATGCCAAGATGCTGGTCTGAAAAGTCTCACTTCCTTCTCCCATGTCTCATCAATAATCATCATAAGAACCTCTTCTGCTGTAAACTCATTCTTTGCCATGTTTTTGTAATGATATTTTGCACTCCAAACTCTCTAACCTGTTGCGTTCTGTAATTCTCTGTTCAAATTCTCCCTTTTCACGCTTTCGAAAAGCTGCTGGGCAGTTTGCTGAAGGAAATCAGTACATTACCATAATAAGCTGTATCTTGCCTAAAGTCGTCTAGTTGCCAAATTGTCTACTGTCAGGATCAATTTGTATTATTTTTATAAATAAGTTAAGACAGACTTAAGCACTAGTAGATTTTCACAGTGCCAG
Organism: Sinocyclocheilus grahami; assembly: GCF_001515645.1. Lineage (NCBI taxonomy): Eukaryota > Metazoa > Chordata > Actinopteri > Cypriniformes > Cyprinidae > Sinocyclocheilus > Sinocyclocheilus grahami. The sequence goes on from NW_015506537.1 coordinate 189,233, forward strand.
CTGGATAATAGAGTCAAGAAAATATACCAAAATGGTCACATAGTGACATATGCTTGAGCCTTGAGTGTAATAGGCTACATTCACACTGCGAGCCTTAGTGCTCAATTCCGTTGATTGTTGTTATAAATGTGGCCAATATCAGATTTACAGTATGAACAGATCATGGTTCTGAACTGACCCCCATGCGCAAAAGAATTATACGAACAGATTTTCCCAACAAAATCCACCCAATTGTTTCTCAAAACTAGTCCCAAACTAGCCCAACCATGTTCAGGGAGGTAAACATCACGTTAGTGGGGTCGTGTCAACCCACGAAGTTGAAAAACAACCCACGGCAACAGTGGAAAAAGTAGCCAAATTCCGCTGGGAAACTGGATTTGGCAACACTTCCGCAGCGCACTGTCATACGGAAGTAAACCCGGAGGACATAAAGTAAGTGATTGTGCATTTATTTATAGTGTGATCTGCTGCAGAAGCCAGCAAAATTATGCACAGGCAATATGAAAAATAAAGACAAGGATCAGAATCAGAATGAGAGTGCACGCATACATGATGAGAAGTCTATTAGGTTAGATTAGTGCGCGTGCGCATTTAGAGTGCGTTCTTTCACGGCATGATTCAGTCTATTAAAATGCATCACAAAATTCAAGATATGGGGCCTTTACATCATTTCATATCGTTCAGGGGTAGGCAACGTCAGTCCTGGAGTGCCGATGTCCTGCAGAGTTTAGCTCCAACCCTGAAAAAAAACCTCACTTGTCTGTAGCCTTAGTAATCCTGAAGACCTTGATTAGCTTGTTCAGGTGTGTTTGATTAGGATTAGAGCTAAACTCTACAGGACAGCGGCACTCCGACGTTGCCTATCCCTGATATATTTAATCAGTATCACAAGAAGAGTGCCGTTTCTTCCAAAAATCATCATGATTACAAATGTGATATTGATTTTATACAACTGTTCAATAAAAAAAGAAGTTAATATTAAGAGACTTACGTTTTAGACACGATATCGCCTGTTTTTGCTCTATTTCGCCAACAAAAACAATTCCAAGCAGTCACAGCGCTGTTTTGCGTCTCTGAGCAGCATGAGGGCATTTCGTTCCCGAATGAATCATTCGTTAAATGATTCGGTTCAATCGCAATGACTCACTTATTAACAGTGACTTGCTGCCACCTGCTGGCGGTTTTAATTTCACATTTAAAGTTTCAAATATTTCAAATATCAGTATTCAACGTTTTATGTTTACAATATTAAAATATTATTTATGCATGTGTAACTGCAGGCTAAATGCATTCATGTCCTGCATTAATCAGTGTGTAAATTAGGGCTGCACGATAAATCGCATGCGATATTTATTGTGCATCTTGTCAGTAAAGACGGTTCTGTACTCAGCGGTAAATCTCCATCACCTGCGGGCTTTCACATTGAGCAGCATTTACTACACAGAGCCGTTGTTCACTGACAAGCTGCGCAAAACCACGTTCATATTCGTGTGATTTTTTGCGTAGCTCGTCAGTGAACAACGGCTCTGTGTAGTTAATGCTGCTCAATGTGAAAGCCCGCAGGTGATGGAGATTTACCGCTGATTACAGAACTGGCTTTCTGACAAGATGCGCATTAAACATCGATTGCGATTTATCGTGCAGCCCTAATGTAAATGCATCTAAATGCCATTTCAGATGCAGCTTCTGTGTTTCCTCTGCATTGCAAAGATGAATTTGCTTGATAACAGCCCAAATGTCTTATTATAATTGACTGATTAAATATAAGAATTTGACTCAAATGATAATGCACACTTTTAGAAAAGATGGCTTTAAGGTAAAAATGACCATAAAAGGTAAAAATCTATTTAAACTTATTGGAAAAAGATTCATTTCTGTCACTGCTGTGAACTGACCACCACACAGATAGAGAAGAGAAAATTGTAGGAGTCAGCTGTCCACTGTAGTCCTTAAGATATCAGCACAGTAACACTCAGTCAAATTATTGTTATCGATAAAATCCCAGAAAATATCGAGAGATCATTTTTTGTCAATATCGCACGTTCGGTGCAACTGGCAGAGCTGAAAGTAAAATTTAACACCGCATACACCATCCTAACCCTCGGCAAAGAAGAACTTAACTTTAGGTTGTTTACAAAAGAAATCTGTCAGTGTTCTTTTCATTTTCTCTCTTCTTCAGCCCTTTCTTTTTCTCGCGGTAGTTAGCGGAAAGCAGTGACTGGGTGATTGACAGCTAATATTAACCAATACAAAATCTGCATTAAAGTTAAGAATGTAAGGATAAAATCTGTTAATATATAATTTGTAGTTGTGATGCTCATACATTTTTGGTGAGTGCTCCTAAATTTTTGAAGTTGGGAGCACCAGTGCTACCAAGTAAAAAAGTTAATTTCGAGCCCTGCACTTGTAGGTGAAAATGTATGAATCCTTTCACGTGAAGGCAACATACTTTTATTTTATTTATATAATTATAAATTTTTATCCCCTGTGATAAGTAGAGATAACGTTTTGATTTTGAAAAGTGACGGCAGTCTGAACAGATTAAAAGATTTTGTACGACAAGTTTCTCTTGTTGCAGTTGTGAAAAATATTCATGAACGATTTCCTTAAACTCAAATGAAACTGGATTATTTGTTTTGGCTGAACGGAAAAAACTTCTGTGCTATTTTTATGTCTTTATTTCTGTAGAGTTCAATATTTTAATAAGTGAATTACTAAATGACTGACTTTAACTTTCGAGAATGAAAACCAACCTGTTTGTTCCTCAGCATCTTCTTGTTTGACTCTGAATGTTTCTTCAATCTTCACGTCTTCGCTCTCCTCTTTAATAAACGCCATCTTTATAATAGTGTGTCACGAGTCTCAGTTGCTTCAGCAGGAGGTTCTCTCTGTGTTTGGACACTCTGTCCTGTTTAAGATGAGGATAATTAACAGAAAGACACATAAATCCAAACTAATTCTCTGGGTGTGTCTCAATCAGCTCCCTGTAGTTCAGTAGCCAGCACACTAGTAAGGGAGTCAGTCAGAGTGAGAGTTAATGGACTTACATCACCTGAGAAGACAAAAAAAAAAAAAAAAGACCTCCAAACTTGCACTACGCATTAATAAAACAACAAGTATACAGACAATTAAAATCTAATTATTTATATTGGTATTTAATAACAAACTGCAAAAGTTTCATATTTAGGCACTGCAATGCATTTTTTGGTATTTAAGGATTTGTAGGTTATATTTGATAGATTGCACTTTTATGAACACATTTCTATTGATTTGATAAAGCTGCCGTTACACATGTTTGTTGTTCTCGCTGCATTTACACGAGCGCTTCGAAACAGTGAATTATTTTGATTCAATTGAGTTTCGAAAAGTTCAGTTTCTCTCATCACTAACTTGCAGTGACCGAATTCGTGTTTATGATAAACTGATTCACAATATCGTGAGCGAAATGAGACGCACCTTTTCTGTTAGTCATGTGTGGATGCTTTTTTCGCACACAAAATAACGACAGTGTTACAATATTATTTCCAAATGCTATATTCACCTTTAAAGCTTAACAACGTTAACCTTTCTTCAGTCGAATCACAACAGATGCAGATGCACAACTTATGACGTCACATCGCCAGACCAAAATAAAAGTCCTGCAGCCGATTGCACAAACTGACTAGTCGTACAAAGTTAGCCATCTAGTTTTTTTAAATTCACTTCAATCCAATAAAAAAAGTAGATTTTCTAAGTCTATTTTGAATCTGAAATGTAAGTCTATTTACCCCACAAGTATAGTACCAGTAAATGTTCACCTTGTGGGGACATTTCTTGGTTATAAATCATACAGAATTACCTTTTTTTGAAAATCTAAAAATGCAAAACGTTTTCTGTGAGGGGATAGAAAATACAGCTTGTACAGTATAAAAATCATTACATCTTTGGAATGTCCCCATAAAACATGGAAACCCAACATGTGTGTGTGTGTGTGTGTGTGTGTGTGTGAATAGTTTCAGATGTGATGTATGAGTAAAAAAAAAAAAAAAGTGTTAAAAAGAGTATGAATTAATAAAGTTCATGCATGTGTCGGTAATAAAATGTATATAAAAGTTAGTGTATTTTTCTAATATTAAGTGGATTGCATGAAGTTCATTTGAGTCTAAGATACCTCAATAAAGGTATTTCTAAAAAAAATAATAAATAATGATCTTTCAAGAATCAGTAGAAGATAAATGTAAGTAGAACAAGTGAGAGGGCAGTGGAGACAGAAGAAGAGCTTAATATGATCCGATCCATCAAAGACCGACAGCATCTCTGTCTTCTTGTCAGTCGAGCAGCAGTTACAAACACCAGCAATAGTATCAAACAATCAGATTCTGTGTCCCACCAACATCAAATCAATATGCAGCTGTTTATTTACATCAGGTTTCATGAACTGTGCCAAAGGCAATCTTGTAGATCATTGTCTGCATGAATGTAAACACTGCTTGTAAGCAGTTGAGGGTATGACATGCTAAAGGCAAAATGTGTTTTGAAGTTCATTGAAAACAGCAAGGGAGGACTTTGCCTGACATGGAATGAGTTGTCTATCCAGCACAATGCGTTCAGTTAGACTGAAACGAGGTAAACACATTAGAAACATAAAACCTAAATACATGACGCATAACAGCTCGCTAGCACAGTATATTCTATTGCCTCCCTTATCCTCATCTTGGGCAATGTGTTCCTTACCACCAGAAGGTGACAAAAGGAAAGCCAGGAGTAAAATAGAAGACATGTCACTGTCCTACCCTGCAAACATGAGGGATTCTTCTATGGTATCGCTGCCATGTCTGAAGAGCACTGAAGTTTCTCACTGCCTCAGCTGATGATGCAGAAACCACAAGCAATAAGAGGACCAGTGTCTCCACTTGCTTGAAGAGTCCACAAACCCCAGGTATCATATTCTTCAAAAAATATTAACCATTTCTGTGTACATTTTGTGTTTATATAATGTACTAAACATGGCCATCTGCAGTTTTAGAGAAGGTAACTCCAGCTCAGGGTACAATTCAACAATGCTGTCGACTTAAATGATGTTATTACCTCCAGTACTGCCAAGACAAAGAAGAAGGAACAACTGGACCTGTAGAAAAATCATGGTACTTGGATGGCTACTCATGGTGACCCCCCCATACAAAGACTTGGACCGGTTGCTAAAAGTGTCAGGATGATGATGGAGATAAAGGGTGGACCAAACATCAGGCCAGAATTTTGAAAAAGTCAGGTCAACTGAGTAACTAAACTGTAATAAAAACAGATTGTTTGTCACTAATACCAAATACCTTTTAAAGGCACAATATGTAAGATTTTTTTTATCAAAATATCCCAAAACCACTAGAACAGTGTTATATATTTTGCTGACTTGTGTACTTACATTATCCCAAATGTTTCGAAGAATGTTTAAATCCAGAGAAATAAGCAATTTTAACTAGTGACACAGACCGTGTCCATAGTGTCATTGTGTCACCTGTCAATGACGTCATACACCCTCAAATTGTTCAGGTTTTATTTTGTTGAAAACATGGAAACACCAAAGACACTTTAATGTTATGCATTTTATTACACAGGTGACAAACGCACAGAGGAGCATTATAATGGAACTTTCAATACACTCAAATGTATCTAGTATAAAACAGCGCTGTTTTTTCCCCACATACGCATGCCCGGAAGAAGCAGAAGTGGTCGACTGTGGCATAATAAAAGCTCTGCTGCTATCGAGCCGTGCATCGCGCTCGTCGTTCATTAGCAATCACTTCATTGGCCTCGTTTCGCTTCCCCGACTTTTAGCCCCACCCTGCTTCATACTACAGTGACCTTAATAAGTCTTTAATGTATTAGCTCATCAATTAACATGATTTCTGCCTGAGTCCCGTCGGATTGCATCGGCTGTGGGGATGAAGATGACAACTTCCATGATTCCACACTCAGTCCCGGCGTCATCAAACTACGCCTTTGTTTCTTGTTTGTTTTGAATATGCGCCCTCTAGCGACAAAAACTTTAAGGCAAGTCATTTCGCTCGGCAGCCATCTTTGAAACACCTCTCAGGCAGCTACTTCACTTATGCAAGTACAGCTCATATCTCGAACATCAAATTCTCTAAAGCTGTTCATCAAGGCTACTCAAATCGAGACAGATTGTTGTGTTCGCAGATTCTCTCCGATGACACTTAAATTCGAGGAATTCTTTGAGGAGAATGGGACTGGATGTGGCCTCGACACTAAGAGTCGTGAGAAGTTTGTCATCCCCCATATAGGATGCTCTCGTCTCGACAGACGTGAAGAATGAGGACAGCCAGCGCACGTCGAACACTTTTCCTATCCTGCGAGCATGTATCCCCAAGTCGGAAGCTGCAGACTCAAACTCTCTCATATATTTGTGGCTTTGAGAGAAAAATGAGTGCACTGAACATCTGAAAATGACTTGCATCTGTAATATGTTTTACAGCATCATGGACTGCAAGTTCTAACTTGTGATTCATACAGTGAATGGCTGTGAGGTTGGGGTTAATCTTTTCACGCAGGAGTGTGGCCGCTCCTCTGTATCGGCCCATCATAGCAGCAGCCCCATTAGTTGCAAAGCCAACAAGCCGCGAGCGCAACATGTCTTCAGAGATGCCCTGCGATCAAGACTTTTTAACAGGATGTTACAGATGGCTGCCTCAGTGCACGACTGCAGTTCAACAAGTTGAAAGAAGAAGTTGCGAATTTCACCTTCATAGGGAATTCTAATGTAGATGATCAGGCATGTTTTATTTGACACAGCTGCGCTCTCATCAATGAGAATACTGAATTTATCAGATGACTTTTTGATGAAGTCCACTAACTGAGCTGTCATTTTTTCTCCAATAAACATGAGCATATTACAACAAGCATTGCCAGAATGAAGCACGTTTCCCAGGTTTACACCGTTGAGCTGTTGCAGTTCTACCAGCTGGGCTGGATTTTAAATGAGAGGTCGTTTTGGCAGATAATATAGTCTGTGCGCATGCAATTCTTAGTCACTTTTAAACTCTTCTTATTATGTTTTCTCCACAACGCTGCACTGCTTTTTCAATTGTGGTTTCTTGTCTTCTCTGCAAAATTTCTATGCATTTCACATGGGACTGGCACTTTGCATGTTTACTTGGCTTTTATGCCATTAATGAATGTAGAGTCAATGTGAAGCCTCTCTTTTGTATACGGTCCTAAATCTTTAATGTCAGAGCAAGCTGTACACTGAATTGACCCCTCTGTGGTAACAGCAAGCCACTCTCGACCCTCTCTCTATTTTGCAAAGCGTTCCGGATCAATGCAGCCCCCAACCGTAGCCTGAGAAGACACATCATTAGCATGTAAGCCTGGATCGTTCATTACATTAGCGTCATCATGGGGGTTTCCCTCTTTGCTTAAAACAGTAGCTCCTATAGTCTCATTCTCAGAATTTCTAGGATTTTTTTTTGTGATGGTCCTGTAAAATATGCTGATATGCTGCTCTGAATTCTTTTCATTTTTCTCTTATTTTGCTAGTTGTAATTTCTCGCTGACATTGACCGTTAGTTGGTGCTTGGTGACATTTTGAAAAGATGTGCATGGAAGGCCACTGGAAGAGGATCGCACCATTGTCCTAGACGCGGTGTCATCTCTATTGTCACACGAGCGGGACTTGGAGCGGGAGCGCTATAGTGAAAGTCTGTTTCTGGTTTTATTATTGTTTGTGCTAACAGCTCTTCACTTAGATATATTTTTAAAATATAAAATTTTTTTAGGCATTTTATATCTATTTTTGAAGAAGCATTAAAGGGGTCATATGATGCTGCTAAAAATAACATTATTTGGTGTATTGAAATGTGTTTATGCGGTTTAAGGTTCAAAAAACACATTATTTTCCACATACTGTACATTATTGTTTCTCCTCTATGCCCCGCCTTTCTGAAACGCGTCGATTTTTACAAAGCTCATTGGTCTGAAAAAGCGAGGTGTGCTGTGATTGGCCAGCTATCCAGTACGTTGTGATTGGCCGAATACCTCAAGCTTGTGACGGAAATGTTACGTCCCTTACCATATTGTGATTCCTGCGGCAACCACATGTGACGAGCCCGGGCTGGACTCCGCTTCGTCCACAGTGAAAGCCGATCTGGCGATCGACAGCTCGAAGTTGAAGTATTTCCTCAGCGACCAGCACGGATCAGCCCCAGGAAGTGCCAAGCAAAGCTCATTGGTCTGAAAAAGCGAGGTGTGCTGTGATTGGCCAGCTATCCAGTACGTTGTGATTGGCCGAATACCTCAAGCTTGTGACGGAAATGTTACGTCCCTTACCATATTGTGATTCCTGCGGCAACCACATGTGACGAGCCCGGGCTGGACTCCGCTTCGTCCACAGTGAAAGCCGATCTGGCGATCGACAGCTCGAAGTTGAAGTATTTCCTCAGCGACCAGCACGGATCAGCTCCAGGCATGACGAAGCGATATCGTCCTCTTTTGGAAGGCCAAACAAGTAGTTTCGCTTTCACAACGAAGCACACAGCGCCTTCACGACATGGCTGCGGCGGCAACAATACTACAGCGAGATTACATTGCCGGGTTTCGGCACCAATGTAACAACGTTCGTAGATCGGGAAGAAGGAGGCGGGAACCAGCGAACATTTAAACATAACTTTAGTAATAAAATAAACACAAAACTGAAAATAGCGCGACAGCCCTTCACGGATGACTGCCGCGCATAAACAGAACCAAAACAACATAAATAGTCCAGGCCTGGTCCTCTCTTGTCTTGCACTGTCGTCGCTCCTACTTTTATCCTTCCGGATCTCCTCCGTGGGACTTGAGACCAGTGAGTGGCGCAGGTGTCGCTCATTATCAATTACTCCACCGGCCTCACTCTGCTCCCACGGCTCTCAGCCCTGCCCCACTCGTCACAGTCCTTTTTTAGGCCATGTTTGAAAAATTTAGTTTTTTAATTAAATCTAAAAATAAAAAAGCCAAAATATTTAATGCTTTATTTAATTATTTTAGCATTGATAATTAACTTAATTTGTAGTTAACTAGTTAAGTATTTAAATAATTAACCCTTCTAGGCTGTTGGTGTCTGGGCTTATTTATTTATTTATTTCTAAATGACAAGAGACTTTGTGACTTCCTGCACTTGCTATACTTCATAGTCATTTTATAATAAATCTAGAAGCAAGACGTGAGAAAAACTAGGGAGTTGAAATGGCAAGTGAGCTAATGGGTGATCCTCTGCTGCCATCTACTGGATATAATGGCAATTTCATGTAATTTTCATCTTAAGTCTTTGTTTTCCACCAGGAGACGATTTTTTCCTGACTTCTTCATGAATGAAAGTGAACATTTAAAGTGATTTTTGGCAGAGTTAGAAAATAATAATAAAGGCTTCCCTGCATCCCTGACGAGTTGTCTGGCAATAAATGTTTCTTCAAGTATGGAACAACAACACTGAAGTATGATTAGTCAATGAAATCTTTTGAACTGTGAGCGGTTTTTAAAAAAAATGTTTAAACACAACATATAACAGTCAGAGACATTAACAATTCCATAACAATTATTAGTTAACATTTTATCAACATTTTTAGTTAACAAAAACTCCGGTTTCAGTGTTATCATGTAGACAGCAAAACCGGAGTTTTTGGCTTGTGACGTCGGAGCATGTGCTGTTATCTCTGCCTACTGGAAACTTTTTCAGGCTTCTGATTGGCCAACATGGCTTTACGGTTGAGATTATATCGCCACCTTTTAGTTTGGCATGCTCTTGACAGTGCTTCATAGCATGCGTTTGCGTTTTAATGTGGACGGAGATTTTTTTTTTAAATGGAGGAAGGAAAAACTCCGTAATACCTGTGTATGTATGGACATGGCCTTAGATGGCACCATTGCCTTTGTTGTTGGGAAAGGCACACATCTTCTGGTATAATACCCAACATACAGAGAGCAGGGTTTTTGTGTAGTGTTAGGCTGAAATGTTATTAACAAAATGTACAATCTTTTCCTGCATTTCCTAAACGTTATCACACTCATACAACATAGTACTAATATCAGTATTTCAGTGTGGAAAGAGATTCGGTTATAAACCATCCCTTGATTCCCACATGAGAATTCCCACTGGAGAAAACCCTCACACCTGCAAACTGTGTGGGAAGAGCTTTTCACCAAAATAATCTCTTAAGGCTCACATGGACATTCATACTGGAGAGAAGCCATTTGTTTGTGTTCAGTGTGGAAAATCAACACATGAGGGTTCACTCAAGTGAGAACTGCTTTAGATGTCATCAGTGTGAAAACAGTTTTAAACATAAAGCAAGCCTTAGGACTCACACAAGACTTCACAACTGAGAGAAGCCTTACACATGTTCTCAGTGTGGAAAGTGTTTTACAGATGAATAGCCATTAATGCTCACATTAATATGTTTTACATGTCGTCAGTGTGGAATGAGTTTCAAAGACAGGAAACACCATAGCAATCATGTAATAACACTGGAGAGAAGTGTGCTATCAAGCTAAATTTACATGCACCCATTAGTAATCTGAAAAACGGTCATGTAAACACTTCAATCAATCCAATTGAGCTTGATCCAAATAAATTTTTTATCAGATTGAAGAGGTGGTGAAATAATAAAATAAGACCTGCAATAATTTCATCAGTACACAGCAAAATCTTACTGTGTTACATGTTACATTTGGTATTTAACAAAAACTTTGCTGAAATCACATAGTGTACCCAGCCTTAGAACACTTTAACGGCGACAGCAAAGTGAGCAAAGGTAAAGTGAGCGCTGTGTGCCAAACAGAAAAACTTATCGGCTGATGTCGATATTTGAAAAATGCCAAATCGACCACTACTTGTAAGCAGTCTTGTTAAAGTAGTCAATCCTTAACGCTGCACCTTGTAATAAATAAAAATAAAAATAAAAAAACCTATAGTACAAAGCACAACAAAAATGAAAAAAAGCTTCTAATTCCCACTAACTGAGCAAAAATGTTACTTTATAAACAACTCATGGCCTTTGTGGCATTTACATACCAATGTTTATGCCACCTAACATCATCACACTCTCCAAATAATTGCCTTGTCGAGTTACGGTGCAGAACTCCATCACACAAGAAAAACTCGGAGGAGCGCAACTCGCAACGGAGGAGACTGGTGTATATTGTGATGTTCCGTGCTGTAGTGCCATGGTGTCTTCTGGCATTTCCATCACTGGTTTTGATGCTATCAATGTATGTTGTGTTAAGAGTGACACAAAAGACAATCTGAAATCTGATTTGAGCAGCCAGAGCAACCAGACTGAGACACATCTGTAAAAATCTGATTGAAATAACATTTCAAACCACCTCCAAATGTGTTTTAAATCATATTTGGGGGGACAGATTTCATATCTTTATTTATTTTTTTGCTGTCCAGACTTCAAAAAACTAATCTTGGATGTGCAAAAAAAGCATATTTTGATGATAGTCTGAACATAGTCTATATTCTCTTTCTAATGTTATGATGATTCCTGGGTCTCTGTCACCAAACATAGCATCCTCTCCCAAAATCAAATTTAAATTCCTTGATCTAACTGAGAAGCATGTTCCCTGATGGAAACAGGTTGTGGTGCACTGGTTCTTGAAGCTTCTTGGCTTGGCAGATATGGCTTATACATTTGATGGCTTCAAGACAGGCATGAGGAACCACATTTATTGTGTTGATAAACACCAGAGGCTGCATCATAATTGTTTCAAAATATTTTTTTTTTTTTTGCTGTCCAGACTTCAAAAAACTAATCTTGGATGTGCAAAAAAAAGCATATTTTGATGATAGTCTGAACATAGTCTATATTCTCTTTCTAATGTTATGATGATTCCTGGGTCTCTGTCACCAAACATAGCATCCTCTCCCAAAATCAAATTTAAATTCCTTGATCTAACTGAGAAGCATGTTCCCTGATGGAAACAGGTTGTGGTGCACTGGTTCTTGAAGCTTCTTGGCTTGGCAGATATGGCTTATACATTTGATGGCTTCAAGACAGGCATGAGGAACCACATTTATTGTGTTGATAAACACCAGAGGCTGCATCATAATTGTTTCAAATGGCTTCAGAATGCAAATTTAACTTATAGCCATGTCAAGCATGTCATACAGCAGCTCTGAGAAAAATTTACACTGCAGTCAGATGTTCTTCTTCATCTCCTTCCAAATTTATAGGCACTGTAGTCCATAGTCTTTTGATTACTTGATCCTTCAATCCTCCCAGTACAAAAAGGTGTAGAGCCTTATCTATCATATGAAATCCAGTAAGAACAATAAGCCTTTTGTTCTCTCTTACTTGACCCACTGGCATTGCACTGTCTGAGGGAATTATAAAAGAGCTTCTCAGTTCATTTTGCTTAGAAGTAAAACACATAATGGGCAGTATCAGCTCAAATATCCGTAGAGATTCACACACTCTTTCAACTAGTATAACAAATGAGAGAAATTGCAAATTTTAATTAACAGTTCTTAAGCTTACCTGTATAATTCTCTGACCATAGACAACAGAAATGGTCAATTATTTGAGCTCATGTGGCCATGCTTCATTCGGTAGCAAGAGTTGGGGTATGGGGTTCTGCATTTCTACAATTCTGTCTAGGTCATCATTTGTTATGTCTATATATAGGTCAGAAGGTCAGTGATAATGGAGAAACAATGGTATCGCTATTAAAAGAGAAACACACAGCTTATTACAATCCACAATACAAAAAGATATGAGCTAATTCTAAAATTATTTAGAAAGTACAGACAACTATACTGCATGTCTTTAGGCCTGTTCACACCAAGAACAATAACTATAAAGATAAGTTTTAAAAAATCTTCTAAATTTAAGAGAATGGGACTTAAATTTTCATAAAAATATTTGTAATTGGTTTGTAAAAGGTCTTTATACAAGTTGGGTCTGTGCATTTATGCTGTTTTGACCAGCAGGTGTTATCAGCATGTGGCGTGGTCATTTTGCGAGGCAACTGGAATATCAGAGTTTCGAAAAGCTTTGTTTCTCCAATCCAATTTCAGGAGAGCAGCACCAGGGCAATTGGTTTTACAGCAAGACCAGCATACATACTGTAACGGGGCTGACAAGATGCGAGACGTGCGGATCCATGTGCAAGCCTTTTATTTAAGCAGAAGAGGTCAGAAACACAGGCAGGGTCGAACAATGGCAAACAGGTATACGGCGGGCAAGACACAAGAATAATCCTAGGTCTAACGTAGGTCAACTAACGAAGAACAGAATCAAGGGCGAGACTAGAGGGGATAAATCCAGGAAAACAGGCAAAGATCAGAAACCGGGAAAACAGACAAGGCAAGACTAGGCTAGGCTAGACTGGGCTGGGCTGGGCTGGGAAACTAACGAGGGCTCTGTAAAGTAGCTATCACTGCTTGCGATAAGCGCATACAATATTCGGCAGAGAATGGTTGTTTGAGTGAGTGTTAAATAGTGAGTGAGTAATATGAAACAGCTGTGTGCAATCAGTTCTGTGTGCAATCAGTGCAATGAATGATGGGATATGTAGTTCGGGATGATATGCAACAGTTTGTGTAGTGGGAGAGTCAATGTAATGGAAAGGGTGACCTCTGATGGTAAGCAGACGGAAGTTCATGGACCGGATTCATGACACATACAAACAAGGCAATTTAAAATACATTAAAATAACTTTAAAAATGCAAAACAATATAAAAAAACACACAATATAACAACTCAAGACAACAACAGGTCCAGACAACATCACCACTATCTGCTATCCCGTTCCTCCATGCTTGAATTTAACAGAGAAATAGCCGTGAAAATGATTGAATGTCTGTACCTCTTACTCCTGATGGAGGGGAATCTAAACCTGAGGGTTAAAACTAAAACTTAAAATAAAGAGGTTAAGAACAAACTGTTAAAATTTGTCAAGCTTTTCTGACTACCTGGCAGTTGTATTGGTAGGTAGAGTGACTCTACTGAGCAATTATTTGCAGGAATCGACTGTCACACCACTGGACAAAATCATCTACCACAGGGCTATGATCATTTTTGGGGGCACGTATTAGGCTGACAATAGCTGAATCTTCTGCAGATCTTAAGATAAATCTGTTATCATGCCTGTTCTGCGTTCACCAGTATCTAAAATATACACGAGTGGAGAAAGGACACATCCCTGAGGGGAACCCTGTGGATGAACCATTCCTTAGGAAAACAACCATTCACCCTTGCTCTCTGAAAATTTCAGCTTTTGGATGCAGCTTTAGATATATATTAGATAGAATTGAAGTATGCATGCATTTTAAAGGGCTTCAGTGTGTTTACATTAGAATTTAGGATAGCTGTAGCTTGAACAGTCTTGGCTTATTTAAACATTCCATCAATGTACTTCTGTGGGATTTTTGGAAGTTTTGATAATCCATTTTTAGGAAAACTGTAAAGCCACGAACACACTAAACAACTGTCAGTCTGATTATGAATGTAATTTGCTTGTGACAACTGATCATGCCCAACCGGTCCAGGTCTTTTCCAGTTGGGCTCAGTACGTGTTTAAAGTTGGCAGATAAAGTGTACGGTGTCTAAAGACTCTAATATATATATAGTCTTAGATCCTTCCTGTGCTATTCCTATTTTTTTTCTCTCTGAATATATTTTTCTCTCTTTTTTTATACATTGAAGTCATACCACAAGTGAACGGATAAAGAAAGAAGCTGTGATACAGTCACTGAAAGTAACAGGTAGGCTTTTATTTTGATCAAATTCATTAAGACCTTTCATGCAAAAACAGTTGGAGCATGCTGGGAAAGCGCACAGATAGCAAGGTGACATTGATCAAATGTTGAGTTCTCATTAAACCATCATCTTGGTTGAGACTGACATTTCAATGTTGAACGTATGTTGGATCAGCTTTGAAAGTTTGATGAATTCATTAATTTATCATTCTAATTCAAAATGTATCATTAGGAGGCTCCAATGCCAATGAAAAGCATTCCAAATATTAGTTAAGCCAAGTTGTTATGGTAGATGATGGCGTTTATGATGAACCATCTTAAGTAAACAATAAAGTACACTTGAATGCACTAAAAAATACTTAGCAAAAATACAAGCAAGTACATTTGTAGTACATTCTTTTTTTTTGTGCTAATAAAATTATAAAAGGTATACACTATAAATACACTAATTAAAAGTATATTTATACTTTAGTAGTACTTCAGTGCACTTGAAAATGTATACTAAATACCACTGTAACAATTCCCCACAAAGCGAGGGAACTACACAAATAAAACAAGGGGAGGACGAACTAGTGTATCAAAGAAATCTCACAAGCCAATATCCAATATCCAAGCAATATTAACAGCAGGTACAACCAAGACGAAATAATACAATTCTTCAGTGTGTGACTGTGTGCATGTGTAAAGTCTCTCTATGTCTCAACCGTGTATTATATACAAAAAAGGAGAGAAAATAGTTCAGATCGGTCTCACCGGTAATGTCTTTCACTGCGGTCAAGGCAGCCGCACTTCAGAAAAACACGGTCAAGCCAGCCACGAGTGAAATTACGGTGCACATGTATTACTATAATTACGGTAATAGCAGGAACAACACAGAGGGAACGCACTTTCAGAGCGCTTTTCATCTAGACGCCCAGAATTGAGATATAATGAAATTTTTAAGGATTTTTTTTGCCCTTCTGCTTTAATATTTGTGTAATTTATTGTTTTCTTTGACTGTTCTGTATTACTATAATTTTCAAAGGATAATATTACACTTTAGAAGGCTATAAAGACCTTATTTCTAATAAGTAGAAAAAAGAATGGTCAGTTCTTATACGGGACGTCCCATACTATATACAC
>NW_015506537.1:205256-211885 GCF_001515645.1 Sinocyclocheilus grahami
ACGTCCCATACTATATGCACACCTCATATCAAACCATTTTACTGCAGCATTTTGGAGATATCGGACATTATTACACTTTAGAGGAGTATAAAGATCCCATTTCTAATAAGTAGAAAAAAAACAATGGTCAGTTTGTTTATGGGACATCCCATATTATATGCACACCTCATATCAAACCATTTTACTGCAGTGTTTTTAAGATAAGGGACATTATCACACTTTAAAAGGCTACAAAAAACATTTCTAATAAGAAAAAAACAATGGTCGGTTCTTATAAGGGATGTCCCATACTATATGCACTAAGTTTATGAGATTTGTAAATTATTCCATTCCTTTTTTACTCACAATTTGTACAGTGTCCCAACTTTTTTGGAATTGGGTTTGTATAACCTCATTGTTGAAACTTCTGTCAAAATAGTCGATTGCACATCAAAATCCTCATCTGAAAGTCCAGTCACTAATTGAACAAAAAACAGAAACGTGTACTTGAAACATGATACATAAATCTGTGTGTGTGTGTGTGTATATATATATGTGTATATATATATATATAATTATATATATATATTTTTTTTTTGCGCACTCTTATGTCCTTTGGGATATTTTGTGATATTGTATTTTTTATTTTTTGACAAATTACAAATTTGTAAATAACCAAGAGACATCTAGTAGTAAGATCCTGAAAATGTATAATCACAGGTCTATTTATTTAGAGAAAGCTCTTAAACTCCTAAGGGACATCTAGTGGTTAGATCTTGAAAATGTATAGTCACAGGTGTATCTATATTTAACCATTTCTCATTCTCTATTATCTTACACCCTGATGAAGGCCTGCTTGGGCTGATACATGTTGGTGTTTTTAATATGTAGCCCTGTCTTATAATGAAAGGCTTTTTACTTTGCTTGCTATGTGAGTGCCTGAATGGATTTTTTTTAAATTTAAGAATATTTTTCTTGTTTTAAGTTGTTTTACTCAAAACTGAACTTTTTTGTTTGTTTGTTTGCTTATACAAATTTCAGTAGAAAAATGTTGTAAAAAGTGTAAATTCCTGAGAGACACCAGGGGTGTATTCCAGAAAGCACGGTTAACTTAGCGTCAGCTAAACCCTGAACTTTTGGTTGATTAACCCCAAACCTTGCCTACTCGAGGTATGTGGTTCCAAAAACGCATCCGGGAGTAAGTTCATTCAACTCAGAGTATGTTCCTGGTTAAGACTCAAGACATTCTCAACAGAGCGACGAATCGACGAGTCACTATGGAAAACGGACGCTAAGAAAAAGCGCGCCAAGCTGTTTCTTTCTTCTTCTTTTGTTCAATGGTCGTTTACATGCTTAGTGCATATCGCCACCTAATTGATGGTTGTGCAATCATTTTTTTTCCATTTAATCTTTAATCCTTGAGAATATGAATTAGATTGTTTCTTTGATGCTAATTATATATTAAGTCATATCAGATATGTATTTTGATTTAGAATTTAGACATTATAGAAAATGCCGATCCATGTGTGAGATGATAATATAAAATGTAATAAAGATTTTGGAACTGAAAACTGAGGTTATCCGCTCGCTTATCCTCAAACATACCCGGGTATGTCACATAACCTGCTTTTTGGAATACCCCCCTGAACAAGCTAATCAAGGTCTTCAGGATTACTAGAAAGTTACTGGCAGATGAGTTTGGTCAAGGTTGGTGATAAACCCTGCAGGAAAGTGGACCTCGAAGGCCAGAGTTCAGAACCCCTTGTGTTGCCAGATATGTCTGATTATCAGTGCTGTGTCCTGAATGCTATTAATAGTAATCCAGATGATGAGGAGCATTTTCTTTTGAGCTTAGCTGGGGCTAAGAGGCTATTCTCCACACAGTCGATCAGAGGATAAAATTCCAACATTTTTCATGAAGCAGAACTCTGCTCTGACAATCAGTAGGGATGGGCGTATCGATCCGAAGTATCGATATATCGATACTGACGCGAGTATCGAAAGTATCGATACTCAAACAAAAAATATCGATACTAAGGTGCGTTTTATTTAATAGTGGTTTTGTTTATTTAACAATAATAATAATAATGTGAACAATATGGATTGAATTGGACGAATAACCTTTGTTAGCGAGTAATTGTGTAGGATAGAACTATTTGAAGTATCGAATCGGTATCGATATCGACGATACTGCCTTGAAAAATATCAGTATCGTATCGAAAACAAAATAAGGGGTATCGCCCATCCCTAACAATCAGTCAAATTCATGCATACCTACCTAACAGCACAGTGGTACACCCCTGTCTTAAGGGTGTAGAGCAGGGGTCTCAAACATTTACAGAACTTTAGTAGTTTTTTATTGCTTGGCTGTGAACAAGACTGATATCTCTTTCCAAACTAAAAAGGAAAGTGGATGATTAACACAGTTTCAAGAAAGACAGACATTGCAGTATGTTTTGCTGAGTTTAATGGAAATGCTATTTTTCTGGTATGATTAATATAAGCTCAAGTGTCATTACTCGTCTAAACACGAAGAACAGTATGAGAAGTACTAGGGAAGTGAGAGGGAAAAAGGGAGCCGATTGCCAAAATCAGGAAAGCAATTCACCGAAGTTTTTTTTTTTTTTTGAAAAATTGCATATTGAAAGTCACTGATATTCTCTGTTTAGAAAAGAAGAGCTTGTTCAACATTCTCTTTCCATCAGCAAATGCAGTGGCAGAGACTGATAGGCATTAACCCCTGATGGTGCCCTGTCTATGACAGAAGAAAATACTGGTAGTTCTAGTACAAAGAAATTTTGAAGAGGAAAATGCAGATCCAGCGATTGTTCTGCACTGCATTATACACCAACTGGCACTTTACAGCAAATGCTTGAAATATGAACATGTCATGTCTTTGATTCTGATATGTATCAATTACATCAGGTCCAGGAGTTTACAAGACCGTTTTGTTTTCATGCACCATGTGCCTTTTAAGCATAAGAAAGCTTATGCTGAGTTGACACTGACAGAATAATTAAATGAACAGGATATTTCCATGCACAAGAAATTCAAACCTACCTAGAAATCATGTCGTATGTAGACCTAGTCACAACGGCTTGGATCAAGGTATGCTGAGGAAGATTAAGTTCTGCTTGCTTTTTCGCCAGTTCTTTCTTTCTCTTCCATGAGTGGTTAGATCCTTGGACGACACTCCTGCAAGCCCTCACAGCAGCATCCACTTGGTCAATCTTCAGGGCCTTTCCAAGAGCAAGATTTAAATTCTGTCCAAAGCAGCTGAGCCAATTCGATGGGAGGAGGGATTTAAATGCAGCCTTCTTATTTGTGCCATTGTCAGTAGTGACACACGCCACTGCTGACTGCTGAATTCCCCACTCTTTAATTAGGTTTTCAGTTGTCTCTTTAATGTTTTCACTGGTGTGGTCATCAGGTAAAAATGCAGTCTGTAGACATGCAGCTTTCAATTCTCATGCTGGTGTGATAAAATGAACTGTTAAGCTCATATAGGGGTGTCCAGTATTACTGGTCCAGAGATCAGTTGTAAATGCAAAGTGTTTGACTTCAGCCAAAGAGTTGGCAATATCAGCTTTTAATTTTACGTCCATGTTTGGGATTTCTTTTTCAGAAAAGTTTTGTCTTCTTGGGATTTTGTATTTTGGAGCAACTGTTTTCATCAGTGCATTAAATCCTGGCCTCTCTACCATTCTAAAGGGCATAATGTCCTTTGCTATGAAGTAGGCTAGTGACTCAGTGATGGCTGTGTCCTCACATGCACTAGATATGTCTGCTTTCCTTTTCCTTTTCACAGACTCAAAAATTGTCAGTTGACCTGAGACTCTGGCATTCTCAGTCTTCTTTGAAGCTCTCTATGAAATAACAAGAGGGAAAATACTGTTAAGTTCAACAGGATGATGAATAAATATTAACATCAAAACTGATACTTTAACGTGTTAATTGAGTACCCATATTTTAAGCTCTTTATCCTATCGTTGCGCCGTTGGTTCTTCTCGGAGTAGCTGTGCGCGCTGCGTCTTCTTGTTTGACAGGTGTCAGCTTTAAGATGCAATACTGCCACCTGAGAGGTCAACCAGGTACTGGCGCTGGAGTATTTACGTGTCGTGTTATCATATGAGTCCTATTCATTTTAAATATGTCACAGTTCTGCTGGTGTGCCCTAGTTGGCCACCAGATGTCACTGTGTGTTTTGTTGAGCACATGGCTTGTTGTTTGTTGTTGGTGCCATGTGCTCTCCTGTCTATTGTCAGACCCTGCCCTTCTTGTTTTCTCATTATTGTTTAAGTTACTCCACCTGTGTCTCCCTCGTTACCCTCCTCATTTGTCTCCCTATTTATTCTACTTGTGTCTGCAGTCCTGTGCTGGTTTGTTGTTTAAAGGGGTCATATGATGCGATTTCAATTTTTCCTTTCTCTTTGGAGTGTTACAAGCTCTTGGTGCATAAAGAAGATCTGTAAAGTTGCAAACACTAAAGTCTCAAAACCAAAGAAATAATCTTTATAAAAGTTAAGAATCAACCACGCCCCCCTAAAACGCCTCGTTCTAACACGCCCCCACATACCTACATCACGATCTGGGAAGATTTGCATAACGCCACCCAAATGTTCACGCAAAGAAAGAAGGCGTAACTTTTATTCTCACTGTAGTATTGTTGACGCTGCAGCCATGTCGTGAAGACGCTGTGTGTTTCGTTGTGAAAGCGAAACTACTTTGTTTGGTCTTCCAAAAGAGGACGATATCCGCTTCGTCATGCCTAGAGCTGATCTGTGCTGGTCGCTGAGGGAATACATCAACCTTCACCGTGGACGAAGCGGAATCCAGCCCGGGGTCATCACATGTGGTTGCCGCTCATTCGTCGGATCCTCCGGGCGCGCTGTTCTCGACCCCGCCGCCTCAGCTTACTCTAGCCCGGCCTCAGCGCACGCTAAGCCGGGGCTTCCCCTCACGCTAGGCCGCTGTGTTTTTCGTTGGATGAGCTTTGTAAAAATCGATGCGTTTCAAAAAGGCGGGGCATTGAGGAGAAACAATAATGTACAGTATGTGGAAAATAATGTGTTTTTTTTACTTTAAACCGCATAAACACATTTCATTACACCAAATACACAAAATAATGTTCTTTTTAGCCGCATCATATGACCCCTTTAATGTTATTTGTCAGATGTATGTTCACCGTGCCCTGCCCTGTCTTGCCTGCCTGTTTTTCCCCCTCGGGGTAGTTTTTTGTTGTTCTTTTGTTCATTTTTACTATTATTAAATGCCCATATTCTTCCTGCATTTGGGTCCTCGCCTCAGCTTTCTACAGTTCCCAGACAAAATATTGTGGTTATCACCAATACCAGTATATTGTCACATCCTAAATTAACATGATGTCGATATTTCTTACTTTGAATGTCTTGATTATCATCAATACCTGTATATTGCGACACCCCTAGTTTGAATCCTTAGTATTCATAAAAGAGTAGGTAAGAACTACCTGCATGGTGTACACATTCTCGCGAGATTCGGATGTACGTACACTTAAGTTTAGTATGTTAAGGATATTTAAGTTTCCGAATATGCCTACTTACCTACTATATAGTAGGAGAAAAGAGTATGTCCCAAACCTCAGCATTCATAAAAGAGCAGGTGAGAAATCCCTGGATGTCCTACTGCTTCAGCCCTGATTCTGATGTGCTCATCCGATGGATACTTTTATATCCCAGGAGGCCACGGGAGAAGATACGTCATAAAGAAGAAGATGATGAAGAAGAAGAAGAGGATACTTCATAATCAAACAGTGCAACGATGGACACGGGTGTTTTCAAATGTGAGTATTACAAACCAAAACCACGGTTCCTTGAGTTACTGTAGAGCAGACTGTTGAACCGTTGAAGGTGTAAAGACGCTAAATAGTATAGTATATCTGTGATTTTGCTGTAAAAACACATTTTATTATGTATAGCTAACAGGAGAGCTCCAGTAAGCGTACATACATCTCCAAAGTGCATTTACGTACATTCTAAACCATGTACATCTTAAAGACACTTACTAAATGTCTATTTAATATCTGATAGGAAAATGTTCAATAAGAATTGCAGATGAGCACATCTAATAGACATGAAACAGACATCTGAGTGAGTGATGTTTGTGTGCTATTATATAGTAGAATTCACTGCTGTAAACACTGTTCACATTAGATGAATGCAAGTAATATAAATAAACAAATAAGGGTAACTGTCACGAATTCGGTTCATGGACTTCCGTTTATTCACCACCAGATGTCACCCTTTCCATTACATTGACTCTCGCACTACACAAACTGTTGCATAGCACCCCGGACTACATTTCCCATCATTCTTTGCACAATTTGCACACTGCCCTGATTGCACGGAACGCGACACCGTGTCTGTGATTGAATTGGCGGCTCTACCAGAGCACGCTCACAAGATGGCGGCGACAGTGGAGCCTGATCGCAAAATGGCGGACACCACGGCACCCCGTCATGTCACAGCTGCCCATCTTGAGCGCTGTCAAGTCACAGCTGATCGTCATGAGTCAGGTCAGGTTCCAGTTCATTATTCTGAGTCAAGTTTAGTCACGGCTGATATTCATGAGTCTAGTCAAGTCACAACTGATCGTCATGAGTCAAGTCTAGT
>NW_015506537.1:211930-220713 GCF_001515645.1 Sinocyclocheilus grahami
GGCCGTCAGTGAACGATCTGCCTGTTCTGTTCCGGCCAAGGAGGTCGTCTGGGAATCCTCATCCTGTCCTATCATGGTTATGGAGGCCGTTTGTGAACTTTTGTGTTGTCCCGACGCAGCCAGGGAGGCTGCCCCTGAACGCTCAGTCTTGTCTATCAACCCCAATGTTCTGTCTGTGTTGTCTGTCTCTGCTCTCTCGTTGCTTGCAGATGGATCCACACGTCTCACGTCTCGTCAGCCCCGTTACAGTAACACTTCACAATAAGGTTCCATTAGTTAATGAAAATACAGGTATTCTTTGTTAGTTCATGTTAATTCACAGTGTGTTAACTAATGTTAACGAGCACAACTTTTGTTTTTAATAATGCATTTGTAAATGTTGAAATTAACAATAAGATTAATAAATACTGCAGAAGTATTGTTCATTTTTAGTTCATGTTAACTGAAGTTGTTAACTATGTTAACTAATGAACCTTATTGTAAAGTGTTACCCAAATAAGTTATCTATTTTATTTGTCCAGTAGTACTGTAGAAAAATTGAGGAACATTTGTGTTGGATAAAAAGCGACACATCAGCAGCAACTAACTCAACATGTAAATGTAGTATTGAGCAAATAAATCACACAAGTAACTTTAATCTTGTCTGGATGTTACAGGGACAGATAAACACACATGTGCTTATCCAGTGGAGCCTGGCTAATGAAGCCCTCTTCACCGGAAAGCAGAATGCTGCCATTAAAGTTTTGACTGAGTATACTACAGAAATTAATTTTAAAAATCGATGTAAATCTTAAAGCAGCTCTATGTAACTTTTGCATAAGAAATAAGAACACCAAGGATTTTTTTTCATCAAATACTTTTCAATCAAATACAATCAAATCATTTATCACAGCCTGTTCTGTCTTGAGTACTCTGGTCACATGATTTGCTTCAAATTGTCTGTGATCAATTAGTCAGCCTGACCTAAATCCAACATGGCCACCATTGGTGCAGGACATTCAGATTTTGTGGTAAAAATGTTGTGGTATATTAAACTTACTTTTCTTCTGGGAAAAAATAAAAATACTGCTAACATTAATTGTGAACATTAAGGTGCTGAAGAAGAAGTCATATGTTGTTATTTAGCACATTTTGAAATGTATTTCAGCAACATTATATGACCAAACCCCTCATTAGATCACAATCAGAGGTTATTACAAACAATTGATGGTGGATTAAAGTGAGTTTTAAGTATAAGCATAGCATAAATCTTATAAATTGTCTTATATAGCATGATGCTACAGTGTGCATGAATGGTCACGCAACACACGTTTTCAGTCATGTAGTGTGGACAGAGATCTTTTCTGAAATGCAGTGGAAACGCCAGTATAGACGAGGATCGTTTTTATTTCAAAATAAAAACGCACTATAGTGTAAACGTAGCCTTACATCGCTTACACACTCCAGCCTCACGTGTGAGTTACTTCTCTGGGCTGAACCTGCGTAAACTTGGGTTTTTCCTGGATGCCTCGCCAGAGCCAATCACCAGCACTTTATTTAGACACATTAAGTATGCTGCACGCTTACTGGCTCACTGACGTTGACCAGATTAACGCCGAAATTTGGTACCGATACCGAACAACAATAAATTTTTCGATACTCAATGGTATTGAAGCAATTCAGTCAGGGCATTTACGTACATTCTAAACCATGTACATCTTAAAGACACTTACTAAATGTCTATTTAATATCTGATAGGAAAATGTTGTTCACCTCTGCCTAAAAAGTATCAAACTCGATACCCAGCCCTAGTCAGTAGTATAATTGTTGCAGGAATTGCAGCTGCTAAAAGACATGAGGTTGAATTATTTTCTACTCTGCAGAGTCACGTCAGAAGCATGCGTGTGCATCAGGGAACATCACAGAGCATCAAGGAACATCTGCGAGTAATGAAGGAGGAAACAGAGAAGCTTCAACCAAACATAGAGCTCCTCAAAGAAAAGATGGCACTGAGAAAATGCTACCAGTGAAATATTGTGTCCAACCACAGCAGGCCAAAATGGTAAGTACAGTAGTGTGTTAACTGCTTCCTTATTTAATTGTTATGACTATATTTTAATACATGTCTTACATTGCCTTCATCTTAACATAAGCTCCTTTGGGATCTGAGAGACCACACCAATGTTGATGTGGACCAACGAATTCTCATACAGCTCTCTGTAATGGCACCTCGAGTCCTTCAAGTTTTGCTGAGTCTGCTCTCCTTTGTGATTAACTGGCCATCCAATTAATCACAGAGGAGCATGAGGACATCTCGATGGCACTGGGCCTCCTCCTGTGTGCATGTTTTGTGATTGGAATCCAGTATCCTAAAGGACTGAAAAAAAAACTGTGACCTTTTTGGACTGTGTTGTTTTGAAACTTCCTGTCACTGTAAAAAGGGTGTACAACTCAATCTGTGAGTAGACTTCAGGAATCAATATTCTCTCTTTCTGGGCCTCTTCTAATGGGCAGGAAGATCAGAGTTAAGACTGGCGAAGTATCTAAAGATTTTGAAATGTATAATGCTATTCCTCAGAGGAGTGCAATTAGCCCTGGAGGTACAAAATCAGCATTATATGCAGTGAGGTGGGGGGAAGATATGTATATGTATTGGGAAAAATAAGAGAAGCTATTGAAAAACTGAAGAAAAAAAAGTCAAATGAAATGAGGGTTTATGCTCTCAATGAGCAAGTCTTGCTACATAATTTTTTTTCAAATAACATTATATGGCCAATCGATTTGAGTATCTGATCATATCTGAATTGAAGTATTTGGGATTATGGTTATGTGATAAGTATAAATTGAAAGTGCATATCAACCATCTAGAAGCAAAATGCAAAAAAAAAAGTAATACATTTATTACAAGCGGTGGCCGGATGTGATTGGGGCAGACAAACAATCATTAATTGACATTTACAGGGCAATTATGAGGGCAACAATAGATTATGGAAGCACAAAATATGGAGTAGCAGCAAAGTTGACACTACAAAAACAGACAGAATACAGTATAGAGATTTATGATTATGTATAGGAGCCCTTAGGTCAACCCCCAATAACATCGTTTTAATAAAAGCAGGAGAAACACTGCCGGAATTAAGCAGAGAGAGATTATCACTAACATATTGTTAGGTTAAAGGGAAGTGGGGAAGAAAAAAAAAAAGGATTGTTGGGAATACTCCAAATTCCAGGATAACACGTTTGTTTGGTTATCAGAAGAAAGAGGAAGGTCATACAATATGACACACCCGAACAAGCTAATCAAGGTCTTACTTGGCATACTAGAAACTTCCAGGCAGGTTGGAGCTAAACTCTGCAGGACAGTGGCCCTCCAGGACTGCGTTTGGACACCCCTGCTATATATTATCTCAGCATATTCAGAGATGACTCTAAGAATGAAGGTGGGAAGTGGAGAAAGTATTACTTTAAAATATCTAAAAATAATAATAATAAAAAATTGTCAGAGCAATTAGACAGCAGAAATAGTGGCAGTCATTGGATTACAATGGGAGAATGGGTTCAGACGAGATATGATTCAATAGCTACAAAAGAAAACATGGTAAACAAAAAGTGTCACAAGATTTCATAATGGAACTTTACTGAAGTTTATTTAGACTTCACAGGTGGTATCGACATACAATTCAATTGTGTACCATTTCATGAGTGTGCTGATAAATAGCCAAAAATGGATTTACAAAAATAAATAACACTTTCAATTTTACTTTGAGAAGGTAAAACTCTGATTAAGAAGAAAGGAATAGAAATATGGCAGAAAATGTGGAGTAAGAAAGAAAAATCAGACAATAGTACAAAATACAAAATACAGTAATATATATATATATATATATATATATATATATATATTCTCCTCTCCTCAAAAGTGGATGAGAAAATAATCGATATTGCAAAAACAAAACAACGCAAATATGACATTAATAGTCTAAAAGTCACTCGTTTTTATAAAGTAACTCTGTCCAACAGTGACACCCGCAGGTAAAGTTACAGCGGAGGCTTGCCTCCCTTCGGTCCATTAACTTTCTACAGAGACCCTAAAGCTTGCTGTGACTTTTCTGGAGGCTCATTGAGATGAATGGGGGAAAGTCACGTGAGAGGAGGCAATGCCTCCGTCGCGCTATAATTGGATATGATCGGGTATGATTGGATGTTATTGGTTCGTGTGATAAGACTATTTGGAGAAGGGGAAGTCGTGGCCTAATGGTTAGAGAGTCTGACCTAATGGTTAGAGAGTCGGACTCGTAACCCAAAGTTTGCGGGTTCGAGTCTCGTACTGGCAGGGATTGTAGGTGGGGGGGGGGAATGTACAGCGCTCTCTTCCACCTTCAATACCACGACTGAGGTGACCTTGAGCAAGGCACTGAACCCAACTGCTCCCCGCCGGGCGCTGCAGCATAAAAATGGCTGCCTACTGCTCCGGGTGTGTGTTCACGGTGTGTGTGTGTGTTCACTGCTGCATGTGTGCACTTTGGATGGGTTAAATGCAGGGTCATGGTAAAAGAACATAAAGTTAATTAAAAAGAACAGCTGAACATCAGTTCACAAATAAAAAAACGGAGTGTCTATTTACAAGTGCAAATAGACCGCCTTTTTGGCAGAGGCTATTTACACTAACTCCGCCCATCAACGTGTGATTACAAAACATTACAAAAGACTATCGTCTAAAAACCGCTCCAGTGACACAGATGGTAAAGTACGTGTTGAAGTCGTTTTTGACGCGATTGACCGGGGTTCGAATCGCGTTTTTTCTACTTTTTCAAATCAGATATCAGGTCGTTGTTATTGTTATTATTGCATACTGTTTTATAATGTACTACAATACTGAGGTGCAGATAATTGCCACTATCTGCAATAAGTAGTATAAATAGCAGAAAATCCTGCTAGGTGTAAATAGAATCTATAGTTATTTGCACTTAGTGTAAACATTAAGTGTAACAAGGACATGAATTATATACAGTGGTGTGAAAAAGTCTTTGTCCCCTTCCTGTTTTTACATTTTTTTGCATATTTGTCACACTTGAATGATTCAGATCATCAAACAAATTTTAATATTACACAAAGAAAATGCATGTAAATACAAAATGCAGTTTTTAAATAATGATTTAATTTATTAAGAGAAAAACGCTGTCCAAACCTACCTGGCCCTACGTGAAAAATTATTTGTCCCCTCCTGTTAAATCATGAAAGAACTGTGATTAACCACATTATTTTAGAAAGCTGAGTTAAATTTTACTAGCCACACACAGGCCTGATTACTGCCAGACCTGTTGAATCAAGAAATCACTTCAATAGAAGCTGTCTGACAAAGTGAAGCATGCTTAAAGAGCAACACATCATACCGCGAAATTCATCTAAATCATCTAAAGAAATTCAAGAACAGATGAGAAACAAAATAGTTGACATGTATCAGTCTGGAAAGGGTTATAAAGCCATTTCTAAGGCTTTGG
Organism: Sinocyclocheilus grahami; assembly: GCF_001515645.1. Classification (NCBI taxonomy): domain Eukaryota; kingdom Metazoa; phylum Chordata; class Actinopteri; order Cypriniformes; family Cyprinidae; genus Sinocyclocheilus; species Sinocyclocheilus grahami. The sequence continues at coordinate 217,411 of NW_015506537.1, forward strand.
GACTTATTATTATTATTATTTATTTATTTGGCCATGCTATTAACTTTCACTCTGGCCGAATCCCTAGTGCGCTTACTACTTACTGAACTAGAGAGCTAATCGAGATGCACCCAGAGATTTAGCTTATATTTACTTTTCTTTCTGTTAATTATTCTCCTCTTAAACAGGACAGAGTGTCCAAACACACAGAGAAACTCCTGCTGAAGCAACTGAGATCCACGTGACACACTGTTATAAAGATGGTGTTTATTAAAGAGGAGAGAGAAGACGTGAAGATTGAAGAAACATTCAGAGTTAAACATGAAGATGCTGAGGAACAAACAGGTTGGTTTCATTCTTAAAACTGAACTTAGTCATTTGATCCTTAATCAAAATGTCGACCTTTACAGAAGAGTAGTACAGAACCCCGAATCACAATGTGAATTAAAAGTGTCTTGGAAGTTAGGGCTGGATGATATGGCCAAAATTTATATCACGATATATTTATTAATTTCGGTCGATACGATATAATTCCGATCGCGATATGAACACTATTAAAAAAAGCCAAAAACTGCCAAGAACGCCCACAACAGATGTCTGTGCATCTACAAACTTATGAAAAATGAATTTGCCAAGTCAAGTCACCTCATATAAAACTATATAATATTTTAGAAAAAAAAACGGCACAAATAAATTAATGCTCACCTTTTATTTGTATGTCGCCTTCATACAAACAAGAAATGTAAAATCACTGTCAAATAATCATCTCAGACTCACCTAATTAATATTATTATCTTTAACTTCAAACTATAGGCTAACATACATTACCAGTCAAATGTTGTTGAACAGTAAGATTTACTGATCATTTTTTTTTAAAGAATTCTCTTCTGCTCACCAAGCCTGCATTTATTTGAGCCAAAATACAGTAACATTTTGAAATATTTTTACTATTTAAAATAACTGCTTTCTATTTGGAAATATTTTAAAATGTAATTTATTCCTGTGATTTCAAAGCTATATTTTTAGCATCATTACACCAGTCACATGATCCTTCAGAAATCATTCTAATATTCTGATTTGATGCTGAAAAATCATTTTATTATGTTGAAAACAGCCAAGTAGGATTTTTTCACAAATAAATTACATCATATGATGCTGCTAAAAAGAACATTATTTTGTGTATTTGGTGTAAGAAATGTGTTTATGTGGTTTAAGGTTCAAAAAACACATTATTTTCCACATACTGTACATCAGGGGTGCCCAACCCTGCAACTCTACTCAAAGACACCTGTTCTACTGTCTTTTTACGCGTTGCGTTGCATTGCATCGCGCCGTGTAAACATAAAACCATGTCTTCATTTGTGATCAGAGAAATGACAAACAACAAGTGCTACTCTACACTGCTCAAAACATTTGAGTCTTTTGAATCGTCAGTGGCAAATCCTTTAAATATGAAAAACGTACTTACAGTCTTTGAGTCAGAACAGCCGGCATTGTGGTCTACTCTCCCAGGATCAGGAAACAGTCCACCATAAAATGTGCTGCACACATCTGAATATTTGGGTGGAAGTGTTCTGGAACAGTGTTGTAAATAAAACTTAACCACTGATTTCTAGTCGTGTCCTCTTTTGGAAGGCCAAACAAAGTAGTTTCGCTTTCACAACGAAAAACAGCGTCACACATGGCGGGCTAGAGAGAGCGGAGGCCGGTGGGCTTGAGAACATAAAGTTGTTATATTACCACAGCACATTAATTCAAGCACTTTACTATAGTATGGTTCAAAAACACTATATTTACTATAAATTACTATAGTACTTTTTCATGTGGTACGTTAAGCGGACGTTAGGCTAATGGTTTTCTATGGGAGGAAAACACTTAACTCAACACATAGTCTAATTAAACGCATTGCGTACTTATTCTGGACTCATCTGCTTGTCTGTGAATAGAATGCTTTATTTATAATGTGTTTACTGAGTTTTGTCTTTTTAAAACACTGCTTTAATGCATTAAGCCACGTTAAGCGTAGATGTCCCGAATCATTCCAGCTGATTAAAAAGAATCGGCTCAATAATGGTCACAAAATGGGTATCGAAGAAGATACCAATTTAATATATTTATATTAATTTAATATAAATAGATGATACTTTATAAAGTCTATCTCAATATTTGACCGTGGTGGCTGTGAGATTGTCGGATCTGGTTTGAGCTATAATGAGTCAAAATGTGATGTTTTCCAATCTACTGCAATTTTGCCTTGAAACCGGTCATATCAGAAGTTATACATGGCTTATTCAAGGATGTGCATTTATTACATGGACTGAGCAAAACATTTTTTAAAAAGTGTCTAAAATGCGTGCGCATCACTGATCTCTAAATAGTAGCATACCATTGAATGATATACTGTATTAAAGTTTAACTTAACACTGTTAAAATATATGAAACTGTTTGCTGAAATAACCACAATCTTAACAACTGCACTGAAATAAGAGCACGATGCACATTATTTGCGTTCGTTACTATAGCAACAGATTCCAGGTATGTTCTTTCAGAATCATCACTAGCCTGTAAAAATAAAAGTTTCTCGATTTCTTCACTTTAAAATAATGAGGCGCAGCATATTTTCCTGAAATAAAGGGGAGGAAAAAAGTCTATGCTTTGCAATGTAGTGAAGAAAATTAAAGTTTCATAAAAATTCAAATGACACACAGCAGACACATTAGCCTATTACGGTGTCATTTATCAACTGCATGACAGATAATTATATGTAACTATAATTGTCTTCCCATGCTATATAAATTAAAACAATACTGTTTGTGAAGTGTGCATGCAATAACCATTGTTATTTCATTAAAAAGTGGTTTCATTTAATTTTAACATAAAGGCATGTTGTGTGTCACCGCAGTTAAATCGGTGTATATCATGATAAAACCTTAAAGGGGTCATATGATGTGATTTCAATTTTTCCTTTCTATTTGGAGTGTTACAAGCTCTTGGTGCATAAAGAAGATCTGTAAAGTTGCAAAGACTAAAGTCTCAAATCCAAAGAGATATTCTTTATAAAAGTTCAGAGTCAGCCACACCAACCTAAAACAGCTCGTTCTAACATGCCCCCACATATCTACCTCACTATGTGGGAAGATTTGCATAACACCGCCCAAATGTTCACGCAAAGAAAGAAGGCGTAACTTTTATTCTTGCTGTAGTATTGTTGCCGCCACCATGTCGTGAAGATGCTGTGTGCTTCGTTGTGAAAGCGAAACTACTTTGTTTGGTCTTCCAAAAGAGGACGATATCCGCTTCGTTATGTCTGGAGCTGATCCGTGC
>NW_015506537.1:221319-255156 GCF_001515645.1 Sinocyclocheilus grahami
GGCAGAGGTGTCCGCCACTGCTGTTCCATACAGTGGTACATTGGATAACACTGGGAAAGCGTACTCAGTTGGGACGCTACGGAAGCCACATCCTGCACATAGGAGGTATCATGTGGAATTACACCTATGGACTGGCCCAGGGCAGTACTACATATGGAAGTCTGCGGTAGATATCAACCCGCCTGGGGTGAGATCACTACACAGCAGAGATGGCATTGAACGACTGCCAGGGAAAGACACGGGCTTACCGTGAGGAGAGCTGTACCGTGGAAGAATACACATGTGGGATCACCTACAACATGTCTGGATACTTGCCCAAGGGACACACCTGTCCGTAGAAAGGCAAGATCTGTCCACGGGCTGAGGGTCTGACGGCAGAACGGGGTAACAGAAACCCGGTAAGTGCCGTGTTGCCATGGCCAGCTCGGTGAATCAATCGAAAGGACGGACGCATTGAGAGATGCGTTTCTGCGTCAACATCCTGAACGAGAGCTTGTGAAGGGCCCGGTTCAATACACGCAGGTCCAGGATCGGTCGTAACCCACCGCCTTTCTTGGGTACGATGAAGTATGGGCTGTAGAAACCCGACCTCATCTCGAGCGGGACTAGGGAGACCACCAACGTACCCGCAGTGGGGCAGCGAAGTGGAACACAGGGACCCAACCCGGGAGGCCGCGCGTCCCAGGGTGGGGTCTGAGTGCGCGGCGCACCACTTATCTGGCTCCACTGCTAGGCAGGGGGCTCGTGAGGAGGCGTAGCGTCCTTGAACTGAACCCTGCTGCCCATTAGCGAAGGGAGAGGGGGCTGGCCGTGTGGAGACTGGGTCTCGTGCACCGCCGTCCTCACCCTCTTGGGACCCGAAGGCAAAGGAAACTGCCCTTTTATTGAAGTTTTGGGAACAAAAACTATCGGGAACATAAGATTCTCCACCCGGCCCTCCTCCGGGGGAAGGAGTGGTGCGGTCATCATCTCCCGAAGAGCAGGATCCAAGAGCTCCGGGTCGCCCATCTCAGGGACGCCGCCTGCTTTGGCGCTTCATGGGCTTGACAGGGGTGGAGGCAGGCTGTGCCGGTTTCCTGCAGCCAGCTCCACGCTGCGGCCGTTGTGAAGGCTGCTGTTGTGGCCGCGCCGGAGCGGAGGTGGAGGCCGCAGGAGGGCGCCCTCGGCGACGAGCAGACAGAGGGGCTGCATTGTAAAAATCGACTCGTTTCAAAAAGGCGGGGCATAGAGGAGAAACAATAATGTATAGTATGTGGAAAATATAATATAATGTGTTTTTTTAACTTTAAACCGCATAAACACATTTCATTACTCCAAATAAAGTTCTTTTTAGTAGCATCATATGACCCCTTTAATATCAAACCTATATAATGAGTTTAGAGAAATGCTTAATAAATGCACTGTAACTAAACCCATTAGATTTTAGCCGACTAAATTTACTGTAGATTTTGTTGACTAAAATCTTATGATATTTAGTCGACTAAAACTAAAAACAATTCAGATGACTAAAATATGACTAAAACTAAATGGCATTTTAGTCAAAAGGCTATGACTAAAACCAAATCAAAATTTGCTGTTAAAATGAACACTGTTCCAGACCTGTATGGATATTTTCTTCTGTTGAACACAAAATAATATAACAGAGCTCTTCAACTCCGGGCCACTGTCACAGAGTTCATCTCCAACTCTGATCAAACTCACATGCTTGTAACGTCCTAGTCCCAGGCTGTGTTCCACTTAGTTTTTTTTAATGCCCTTCATTTGCTAACCTGCCTCCGTCTCATTGTCTTGGATGATTACATTGCACGAGTACCCACTACTGGCGGAACCCTTGCAATGGGCTGAATTGGAATGTCTTAAGCCCTTGATCACTAGGAATCCATTATGGAGTTTGATTTATTACTTACCTTTCTTCCCCTTATGAAATTGTTTGATGCAGCATTCTGTATGTATATAGGTATGCTTGGGTTGTTTTAAATGTTTAAATTTAAATTTGAATATCATAGAGTTGTTTGGGGGTAAATGTTGCATTGTGGTATATGGAGCTGCCTGAAGTGTACATATGAAGTAGAATCACTCCCTCAGTCAAAATCGAGAGGTCAAGGGTCTGTCTGTACAAACGTCCCTCGTCGACTTCATGAAGTGGAATGCACTTCAAAATGCCAGTGGGGATTCCCCCGAGGGGAAGTGCTTGAACAGAAATGGAACACAGCCCAAACGTGACCTTGATTAGCTTATTTAGGTGTGTTTAACTTTTTTGCCGCCATTAATGGGGTCTTAAAAATTTTGTGAAAATGATTTTAAAAAATGCTGTCGGTGGTAGGCAAAAAAAAAATATATATATATATATTTTAAGAACGCTGGTGGGGAAAGAGTTGGGTTTGAGCTTAAAGGGGTCATCGGATGCTACATGCACTTTTACAAGTTGTTTGAACTTAAATGTGTGTTGGCAGTGTGTGTACACAACCACCCTATAATGATAAAAATCCACCCCGTGTTTTGTTTGTTTATCTGGTTAAATGTTTTCCCCTTTCTCAAATCGAGCCGATCTCAGATGCCTGTCTGTGTGACATCACACAGACAGGCCCCTCCTACGATAGTTTGATTGACAGTAGCGTTTCAGCACAGACTGGACTGGTGTCTTACCTCAGACCCGCCCTGAGTGAGCTGTCATCAGTCCGCCATTGTTTCACCGCTGGAGCAGATGTAGACAAGAATGATTCCTAAGCGATTGAGGTGTTCTGTGGTTGGATGTAATAATGAACATAGCAGTCGTCATTTACTCCTGACATCTGAGCCGCTGAACTCGCAGTGGATTACATTTGTTTCTGAAGGGTATGCGCCCCCGATCTACATAAATGCGTCTATGTTCGCGCGAATCATTCATGATCCAGCCTCATCTACAGAAGAAGTGAGTATAATGTTTTGTAATGAATCGTTGCAAATCGCCTTTCCTAATAATGTGCTAATTAGCAAGTTTCACAATGCATGCGGCGGAAGTAAACAGTCTCTCTGAGAGCAGCTCGGAAGAGAGGGGCGGGCTCAGCAGAGCTCATTAACATTTAAAGGGAAATGCTACAAAAACGGCTTGATCTGAAAAGAGATGGTTTTGACAGGGTAAAAAAAGGTGATTTTACACTACCATTGAGAAATTTGAACCAAACTATGTTACAAACTTTTCATTAAGACCCTAAATAATCATATCAACTTGTGGAAAATGGGCATCATATGACCCCTTTAACTCTGCAAGACAGCGACCCTCCAGGAGCAGTGTTGAAGAGCCCTAGTCTATGATTAACCAGTTGTCCTCTGTCTGACCGCGTTCCCTTTTTTTTTAAATAAATTTTTTGACGTCTCCTGTTTTGTGCCATTAAACTCAGTTAACTTTTATTTGTGTTTTTTTTTTTTCATCTTAGACCTGATGCTGCTGAAAGAAGAGAATGAAGTACTGAATGAAATGGAAGAGAAAACTCCGTATGAGCAACATCTTGATTGCATAGCTGGAGAAAAATCTTTTATTTGCTCACAGACTAAAAAGTCAAAAAAAAAGGTTTCTTCTCGAAAAAGAGCCCAAATTACAGGAACTAGAAGTTATTTCACCTGCCAATTGTGTGGAAAAAGTTTCAATAGAAAAGGAAGCTTTAAAGTCCACATGAGAATTCACACTGGAGAGAAGCCTTTCACCTGCCAACAGTGTGGAAAAAGTTTCACTCAAAAAGTAAGCCTTACAGTCCATATGGGAATTCACACTAAAGCGAGCCCTTTCACCTGCAAACAGTGCGGAAATAGTTTCACTCAGAAAGGAAGCCTTAAAGTCCACATGAGAATTCACACTGGAGAGAGCTCTTTCACCTGCCAACAGTGTGGAAAATGTTTCATTCGAAAAGGAGGCCTTAAAAGCCACATGAGTGTTCACACTGGAGAGAAGCCTTACATCTGCAAACTATGTGGAAAGAGTTTTACACATAAAAAATCTCTTAATTCCCATATAAAAATTCACACTGGAGAGAGCTCGTTCACTTGCAAACTGTGTGAGAGGAGCTTCTCGCGAAAAGAAAGTCTTAAGAAACACATGAACATTCACACTGGAGAGAAGCCGTATGTATGTTATCAGTGTGGAAAAAATTTCAGACAAAAACCAACTCTTAGTACCCACATGAGAGGTCACACTGGAGAGAAGCCTTATACCTGCAATCTGTGTGGAAAGAGCTTCTCACAAAAAGGAAATCTTACGATTCATATGAGAATTCACACAGGAGAGAAGCCATTTGTATGTGTTCAATGTGGCAAGAGTTACAGAAGTAAAGTAAACCTTAATTGCCACATGAAGATTCACTCGTGAAAACTGTTCTAAATGTCTTCAGTGTGGAAAGAGTTTCAGATACAGGTAACACCTTGCACCAGAGAGAAAGCTTTCAGCTGCCCTCAGTGTGGAAAGAGTTTCACACTTGCTCCTCGTGGCTGCCGGCTTCACCCGGCCTCCTGGCTCTGCCCCCTCCACTGATTCCATCCGGGTTCCTGGCTCTGTCGATTTCGCCCAGCTCCTCGGCTCCTTCCCTGCTATCTACACCCAACCTCCAGGCTCTGGAGGCCTCGGGCTTCCCAGCTCTATGGGACTCTGGGACTATTTTGAATGTGGAATTATAAATTTACACAAGAATACTCCACTATTTGGTAACAAACACTTGAACAGTTCGCCTTAAATTAAAAAGGAACATGATTTAAAAGCAACAGGACATGGTAAAATCAGGAATTACAGATAAGAACACAAGTGTCAACTGGTCAGAGGTAGAATGTGCTGTAACTAGAATTTTTTTTCTCTCTAGAGATTCTATAATCTCATTAATGTTAATGGTTTCAAAGAAATTTGAAGTTTTATATGTGTGTGTGTGTGTGTATACAGGGATGCACTTAAGTTTTTGAGTCTGGTTCTCTTAAGAGCAACTGGAGATTTGATTTGGTGCCCACACTACATGTAGTGTGACCCATTAAATATAACTATTAAAAAATTTAATTAATAATAGTATTATTGCACTGCATTTAGTTCCATCATGTATCATTGTGTAATCAAAATATTTATTGTACTTTTCTTTTTGTAATATTTAATTCATTTTATTTATTAAAGCCCTAAAAAGTAATTTACCTAATTCTACTACATCATTTTTTTTTAAATAACTTTTTTCTTATAAAAATGTGTGTCTGTAAATCTTGCGTCAACTCTGTTACCGTACTATACTTGAAATACTTGGAATTATCTCTCAAACTATGTAAAATACAGGAAATAATGTCACTTTCCCTCACTTTTAAGATCTGAAGCACTGAAAAGTCTATGTGCTCTCTCAAAGAAAATATTTTAATCTAAAAGTTCTTACACCGAGTTATTTATAAAGTGTCAAATCTGTTACTACAATATCAAAAGGAAAGCACTCCACGTCTCAACCCTAGTCAGACACCGCTGTCAAAAGGAAAAAATATTTTTTTCATTGATCACACGTTATGTTATTTAAAAGTCTTTTAATCATGATTTCATTAGTGCCATGTGCTCTTAGCATTTATGCTAGCAAGTGGAGTTTTTGGCAAAAAATAAAGAAAATTGTCAATTCTGTTACTGTCAAACTCTGTTACCAAGGTAGAGAGACAATGCTGTAACAGAATTGACAGTCCATCGGATAATTCTGTCAATTCTGTTACTTTACAATTCTGTTACTTAAAGGGTCAACTCTGTTTATGAAATATTTTTGCAAAAAAACAACATTGTTGTTTAAAGTCTAATAAACATGATTGATCAATTTTTGCACCCTTATAATATTTCAACAACATTTCTTGTTCAAAATACATTCACAATAAGTGATTAGAACATGATAGTCAAATGTGTGGGTTACATGCATAATATGGAGTTATGCATAGAAATGATTAGTTGCTCACAAGTCCTTTTAGTGTCATTTCTGGGCTATTCTGTGGACGTAAGGATATGTTCTGTGAAGACCAGAGAGGTTAAAAGGTCTCCTAAGGAATCTCAGTCTGGTTCTTGTCTTCTAGATGGGGGGAAGTCAATCCAAAGAGTTTGTGATCGTGATTACTATCATGGATTTACATGTGATGGTCATGCTGTGCATCTCTTTGACCATCAATCTTGATTGGCTCTTTGGGTTGTTCAACACCAATCTGATCGATTGGTCTGATTCACTCTGATACCCCACATAGCAAATTATATTATTCAATGTGGTTTACAAATGAGGAACATTTTACCAGAGCAATCAATATTTTCAATTTGTTACAAAGTTTGAAATATCATGTAGATTAGTACATGTGTAGGTGTGAATAGACAAACAAACATTACATGCAATTATGGGAGTATCCTTCTAGGTAAAACCAAGCTGAAACAATTCTACTTGCAAATGGACCACATTTCACAATTTAAACAATGCATGTTTATACATGGTCACTTAAAAAAAATGAAATTTATTGTCTCTCGCCATCACATGTAATTGACACTGGGAGAGGCTTCAGCAACCCAGACACTTATACATTTTTTAATTGATTAATCAAAGGACATAGGGTTTCTGTAGGTGATGTAGATGTTGGCGCTGATGTAGATAGAGAGGTTGATGATCTGGTCAGTGTGCAAGCATGAAATCCTTGATGTCTGTATCAGTGGAAATAGTGTGATGGATGATTGTGTAGGTGGTGCTGATGTAATTATTATTTGCAGAATTTCATGGTGCAGAGAATGAGGTTTGGAATGTTCAGTGTATTGTGATATTTGCAGGTGGTAGTGCTAACTAGGGAGTTAACCCTTTGAGCAGTACGGTCCCACATGTGGGATTTGTATTTCCGTGCCCCTGGGAGTACGGTCCCACATATGGGATTTAGAATGTTTGGTGATGTCACATGACTGCCAAATTCAAACTGCTTTCGCACTTCGGCTGGCGCTGAGATGCGCTCTGCACTTGTCATATAATCGCAGTGTTTTTAACCACAAAATGTTTATTTTAGGTTTCAGACATTTAAATACACATAAGTACTAGTAAAACAATACATTTAGAGTTTGTAAAATACACATGGATGTCTATGGAAGCAGCAATAATGGATGTCTATGGAAGCAGCAATAATAATCCATTCCATTTGCCAATGTATTTTATTCATATCAGATACACCTAGTGTAAGTAACAATAAAGTTTACTCTATTCTTCCAGTTCACCAGCCACTTACTTGCATGTATTTCAGGAGAAATTTATGAATTTACGTGCTGCAAATCCAACTGACAGGACTCTCTGAACTGCAACGCGAACAAACATGGCGACGCCCATCTCACGTTATAGATCAAGATCATTTATGACGGTTTTTAAATGACAAAACACACTCACTTACACGTAGTTGCGATTCGGAATATCAGGTAGTTGATGACATGGTAAGCAAGTGTGTGAATATTTTGAATAAAAAAGGTCTTTTCTGCATTCTGCTTCAATTAAGTCTATCATTTCCTCCTATATTATAGGAAATTGCAAGAGGAGGGAGAAAGGGCAAGAACAGCATGAGCAGAGTGATATCCATCTCTGTTCAAGAAAATTATGTGTTAATAAAATAAACATTGATCTGTTTGAAATTGAAGCCAGACAATTTAGTCTTGAAAGCAAGTGTTTTGTATGTTTGTACAACAAAACACAAAAAATTACAAAGTTTATCCATCTATCTATCTACAATATAGCATCTGATGTTTTAAATATTGTCAAACTTCTAGTGAACATGACTCTAGAGAGGTTTACTGTCTATATGAAGTAATTTTCATATCTAGGCAGTTCATCAGGAGAAGAAAGCTGATCAGCAAGTCATAATCAGACATGGTTCCCCGACAGGTGTCTCTAATCCACAGTCTGCTCTCCAGGGCCCTCAAGAAATGTTTGATCCCAATGGTGTGTTCTACAATGAACCGGTCTTCAACTTACCTTATTAATCAGAGGCGGACAGCAGTGAAGTATTTTTACTCCGCTTTAAAAGTACTTTTCAGGTGTCTGTACTTTATCAGAGTGTTTTTCTTTAGAAAAATTTACTTCACAACATTCCAAAGCATAATATTGTACTTTTTACTGCATTACGTTTCATATTAAATATCATTGAATACTTAATTTCATTAGAAATCTATTACTTTCTTACTTTTACTCAAGTAAAATTAATTCAAAGATTTACTTGAGTACAAGAAAGTACTAAATTTTTTATGTTCTTAAGTATTAAAGGTAAGACAAACAACAACTTATTTATGAAATGTAGTGCAGTAAAGAGTATGACATTATGCTTTGGAATGTAGTTAAGTAAAGTTTTCCAAAGAAAAACACTGATAAACTACAGATACCTTTTAAATTTACTTGAGTAAAGTAAAAATACTTCACTACTGTCCGCCTCTGCTGTTAATCAGAATTCATATTAAAAAATGTATGGTGTATTTCAAAGTCTGAGAAGTATCAACTTGACGTGTCTCCTGTGTGTGTGTCTAATGAGACAAAAATAGATATTTCTACTTGCGGCAGGCTGGCGGTATGGCATCAACAGGACGCTGCAGGCACAAAGATCCTCTATCTCCCAGTAGGCAGTATCCAGCTGGCTGATACAGAGCCTCTTGGTACATTAGCGATCTGCACAGGACAGGGGTGTCATGTAAAGATCCCGGATTGCCAATGTACACATCTATAAGTGTATCTAAGGTGCCTTGCAGCAAAACTGAAGGGAAACATTTTCTTTTTATGTAACATGTTTGTTTGGGCTCTGTAGGATGAAGAATCCTGATGTGGCAACCCATTTAGGCCTATCCGGTTGATGTTGCCACAACAAAAGTTTGGTCATCAAATTACGTTGCGGTTATGTAACTGTCAGATCCTATGGTTAGGGAAGTGTCTTGTGGATTGTGAGTGTCACTTGCTGGTATCTTATGATGCAGAAGCTATCCGTCTCACAGAAACTTCATCCTAAAACAATGTATGGCTTAGATTTGTGTATTCCGTATTCCAAAGCTTTCATGAATTACCACTATTTAAGTTTGTATTTTACGTCTACGATCAAAAAGAGTCATGAAAGTTAACAGGATAAAGCATAAAATATGAACATATGGAAAACCGTAGGGATGCTCCGATCGATCGGCCAGAGATCAGTATCGGCCGATAATCACATTTCATAACTCGATCGGTTTTATTTCAGTTTATTTGGCCGATCTCACGAACCGATCGCAATTTGATGACGTCAACACTGAAGAATCCTGATGTGGCAACCCATTTAGGCCTATCCGGTTGATGTTGCCACAACAAAAGTTTGGTCATCAAATTACGTTGCGGTTATGTAACTGTCAGATCCTATGGTTAGGGAAGTGTCTTGTGGATTGTGAGTGTCACTTGCTGGTATCTTATGATGCAGAAGCTATCCGTCTCACAGAAACTTCATCCTAAAAACAATGTATGGCTTAGATTTGTGTATTCCGTATTCCAAAGCTTTCATGAATTACAACTATTTAAGTTTGTATTTTACGTCTACGATCAAAAAGAGTCATGAAAGTTAACAGGATAAAGCATAAAATATGAACATATGGAAAACCGTAGGGATGCTCCGATCGATCGGCCAGAGATCAGTATCGGCCGATAATCACATTTCATAACTCGATCGGTTTTATTTCAGTTTATTTGGCCGATCTCACGAACCGATCGCAATTTGATGACGTCAACACCTGACCACGTACATGATGCGTGGGGACGTAAATGATTTTAAGCCACAGTCATGTCATCGCCGGTGTGGAAATGCTATGACGGTTCGAGAAACAATTAAAAATTCTGCACAAGTCTGCGGCGCGTTACTTCTCCACGGGAACCGGAGGTGATCGCGGCCGCTCTAGTCAGTGCTTGTGTTTATCAGCCAGCCGCGGCATGTTTCTCTCTTTTGTGAGTTGGCACAGCATAGAGGACGGAACAAAACCTCGTCTGAGCCGTATCGCTGATCGTAGGCTGCTTTTAAATGTAATTTCAAACTGCTTTCAAAATATCTTCTTTGGCCTTATTAGCCTACTCAATAGCACTAACACAGGCTTTGCTCCTTTCAAACTTTATCTGGAATGTCACCGTTTCTGTCACTGCCACTTCCCGATCAGGCGAACGAACACGTGCGCAAAATTGTCTGCCTCATGAAAACACGTGCCGTACGTGCTCATGTTTTTTGAACGAAGCCTTTTGGAAAATCGGTCAGTTTTGATATTGTGGCGAGCGCCACAAATAAACAGTGTTGGGGAAAGTTACTTTTAAAAGTAATGCATTACGATATTGCGTTACTCCATAAAAAAGTAACTAATTACGTTACTTGGTTACTTTTTATGGAAAGTAATGTTACATTACTTTTGCGTTACTTTTTAAATCTGGACAGGACTTGCTTGTTTGTTTTTAAAATATAAAAGTTCTATTTTTGGCAAATATAAAAGCCTTCTCACACCAAAAGTGAAATGAATAAGCCTCAGGCTGAAGGAAATGTACATTTACGTCCGTACAGTAGAATGCAGAAGAAGAAATTTCAACACACTTCAGCAATAATAAAGACTAATTTGTGCTTATTAGTACGGTTGAACTGGATCATCGAAGGTCAGAAACAAAGACACTGGTTAATAGAATGGGATTAAATGCATAAAAGGATATTTGTGTTGTTTAACATTTAATTATTGCAGGTTTGCGTCATATTCTGAGTTGCATTATTTTTATTCATTTTGAGGAATACTGAATCTGTGTTTTTTATGTGAGATGAAATGAATTAATGCATATTCATATTTATTTTAGATCTACAGTAGCATCTTCTGATTTCTCTCAACATGGGGACAGGAGAGCTGTCAATCAATAAATTGAAAAAAAAAAGTAACTTGCGTTACTTATTTGAAAAAGTAACTCAGATATTCTCTTGTAAATTAAAAAGTAATGTTACTTTACTAGTTACTTGGGAAAAGTAATCTGATTACGTAACTCGCGTTACTTGTAATGCGTTACCCCCAACACTGCAAATAAATAAATGTATGGGAAACAAATCCCACACCACATCCACCTGAGCCCAACTTCAGTCTACTCATCACCTTAACTTTAACTGTTTGTAGCCGGCGCCACAGCCAGACTGATAAACAAACACAGACCGGACGTTAACTTCGGGCTAGGTGAAACCGTCTATATAAAGCTTGAAGCATCAGAATCGGCATCGGTATCGGCCGATCACCATGACAAGAAATCGGTACTCAGTATCGGCTGCAAAAATCCTGATCGGAGCATCCCTGGAAAACAGTGTTACTTACAACTGATGATCTCAGTCAAAATGAACCCAAACACAGTTAACAATAACAATATTTTTTTTACAGTTCATCTGATGTGTTTGCCACTTGAATGAATGACATCTTAACAATACTTTTCAGGAAAACACAACAATACAATGCATTATCAATATATTGATATCTATATTTAAAAACTAAAAAAGTGATTTTTCTATAAGCAAACAAACAAAAATGTTATTTTAGAAATGGAAAATGTATTTAACTGGCGGATTTGAACATGCAACCTACTGTACAGCTGTCGTCGTCGTCTTCATCATCTCACCTGTTCTTCTTTTCCTCTCTCCTCACCTTCACCCATCACATCGTCTTCGTGTGTGTCTTCAGCTGCAGATTGTCCTGTAAATTAATTAACATGAATGAAAATTTCATTTTTTATTAGGAAGACTGCAGAGGTTTTTCTGTAAAGTTCAGCAGGTGTAAAATGTGTCTGTTCACTCATTAGTGAGCGATCTGAATCACTACATAGGCAGCAACTCATACAAATGGCCTTTGACATTGAAGACTTGACATACTATTGATTTCTTTAAGAATCTGTCAAATATTCCATTTGTTATTAGACTGAACCTTTCAATAAATAAACGAACCGTTTTGTTTTTGTATTGATCAAACAATTATGTCAAATTTATATTCCGTTTATACTTATCCCAGATAGCACATGTACGTCTGCAAGATGTCTGTTAAAGATCTCTTGATCTGGAAAGCATCTGCTGTGGACAAACATCTTTCAGATGTCAGTTTTACATACATTCTAAATCATAAACATCTTAAAGACATCTAATAGACGTCTATTTGACATCTAAAAGGAAACGTCCTATAGACGTATTGCAGATGAGCAAACACTCTAAAAAGTACGTCTTCCAGATGTAAATGCAGACATCAAATAGACGTCTCCGAGGTATGTGTGCTATCAGGGTATCTTCTACTGATTCTTGAAAGATAATTATTTATGACATTTACAACAATCTTAGACTTAGAATCTCAAACTTTATATGTCCACTTAGTATTAGAAAAACGTTTAATACTGACACAAATATGTTCTCTGCTTAGAGATAGTTCACCCAAAAATGAAAATGCTGTCATCATTTACTCACCCTCATGTCGTTCCAAACCTGTATGAGTTGCTATCTTATGTCGAACATAAAAGAAGATATTTTGAAGATTGCTGGTAATCAAATAGTTGGTGGCTGCCATTGACTTCAATAGTAGGAAAAAAAATACTATGGTCAAATGGCAACCACCAACTGTTTGATTACCAGCAATCTTCAAAATATCTTCTTTTATGTTCGACATAAGAAAGCAACTCATACAGGTTTGGAACGACATGAGGGTGAGTAAATGATGACAGAATTTTTATGTTTGGGTGAACTATCCCTTTAACACTCTTTTTATAACATTGTAAATCACAGTTACTTTTTGCATTTTATTCCAATTTATATCTATTATAAATGGGTTCTGAACCCAAACATGACCGTTTTGCCTTTTAACTCGACCTCTTTCATTAGAAGTAAATATGTGCAATATTTGCCCTCTTCTGACTTTAGGCAGCAGCACGTGAACATGACATTTATTTGGTTCTGGCGTTATGACGTCATTCGCCTGCGCCGCGCTCCTGCATCTCTTGTGATTCGGCTGAAGAACGGTTTGAGTTTTCACACACATTTCAAATGTTTAAATCAGTGAAACCCGTTCAGGCAATTTTGCTTTTTACAAGCGACGTTAAATGGCTTAATTAATTATTATTCAATGTAACATTGAAATACTTTATCTAACATTAATGAACGTTGTTTTTTATGAGTAAAGTGCAACAAAAAAATTTTTATGAGTAAAGTGTTAAAGTAAACACATTAGCAACAGAAAAGGTGCGTCTCATTTCGTACCCCGTATCGTGAATCCGTAGTGTAAACACGAATTCGGTCTCACTTCTATGTAGTGATGGAGAAACGGAGCTTTTCGAAACCACGAGTCAATTGAATCAGTTTAATGAAATGATTCACTGATTCGAATCGCCGAACTCTGAGGAGACATGCTTGTGCCTTGTCCAAATACACACACTTGTGTGGCCAAGGGCTTTGTCCAGATACCCACACTTGCAGTCTTTGCACTTGACCGCTTGATTACTTAAATGACGTATTTCCTGTATTTGGCCGAAGTCTTCAAGTGGATGTGAAGACCACAAGTGTGTGTCAAACTTTTCATTACCTGATGGGACACACTTATAGTGTTGTAAAAATGCAAGTGTTTACACAGCTTTATTTTAATTTGACATACTTTGCATTTAAAAATCAACTTCTAAATGTCTGTCCAGTAGTCCCTATAACATGACATAATTTTAATTCGTGGCACTTCTAATTAAATGATAAAAAGCAGTTGCAAATGTTGTACAAAGTAAATATCACCACAACTCGTCTTTGCACCAATAAAAGTGAAAACACAGTTTTTCTACCAATTTATATGTAATATCTAATTATTATATTAATATTTAACTTACATTGGAAAGGTTTCCGTGACCTCACGCGAGATCTCGGCAAAAAGTCTCACGATTTATTTCCAGAACATGATGCATGATGGGATACACTTAGCCTTGAATAGCGCTCTGGAGCGGTATTCGAGATAGTGTGGATTTAGTGTCTGTTAAGGGCACTGCACTTTGGCATTTTGAAGACATGGGACAGACTTGCACACTTACCTCCTGTCCAAGACCGCAAGTGTGGGTATTTGGACAAAGGGAAGGGGTTGGTCAATGCAGTGTAAATGCAACGAGAACAACGAACACAAACATGAGTAATGCATAATGGCTTCACTTTTATGAAGTCATGAGCAGTCCAGTTCTCTATTATAGATCAGTGATGTAATGACAACTTTTATAAACTGCTATGTTTTCACAAAAATGCAATCCATTTAATTGTAACCTACAAATCTAGTGCTAGTTTAGAGTGTTTTTTGGCTAATCAGGCCATTAACTTTAACTCTGACTGACTCCCTTATTAGTGTGCTGACTACTGGGAGCTGATTCAGAGGCACCCAGAGGTTTAGTTTGGATTTTTTTCTTTCTTTCTGTTAATTATCTCTCATCTTAAACATAACAGAGTGTCCAAACACAAACTTCTGGTGGAGCAGCTGAGATCCACATGACACACTATTATAAAGATGGCGTTTATTAAAGAGGAGAGCGAAGACGTGAAGATTGAAGAAACATTGAGAGTCAAACGAGAAGATACTGAGGAACAAACAGGTTGGTTTTCATTCATTCTCCTATATCACTTCAGTAACCTCTTCATCAACACCTAGCCAAAGATGTGTAACAAAAATTTACAATAATAATAAAGATTATATGTGTAGTCACCATTATTACAGTGATACGCCTTAAAAACAGGTTGGCCCCCTTAAATTGATTTCCAGAGGCGTTTTAAAAGGGCAGTTTTCAAAAAATAAATATATACACCTTTTCAAATTAACCAATTCAGTAATGACACCAAAATAGGCTTTTACAAATAAAATGAAATCAGAATCCACAGAAATATTTACTCTGCAAAGGTGGCACAGTAGCTCAACCTGAAGTGACTGCATTTAGGCTACACTGCTATTAAAATAGCTTAAATTTCACTTCAGAAGACACCGATTAATCAGATGGGGTTGTATGGAATGCATAGCTGTTTTCAGTTTCATTGTTTTTTGAAACATCAGATTGGAGGGAACCATTAGTTTGCATTATATGGACAGATATGAATTATTTATTTGTAATCCGATTGTGTTCCACAGAAGAAAAAAAGATATATATATATATATATATATATATATATATATATATATATATATATAATGACATTAAATAATGTAATCGATAAAACTTATTGTTGGTCAAGGTCATTATTGGAGTGAGTAGTTTTGGGGTGTGTGCAGCTTATGTGCAAAACATGGCTCCTTACTTGGTAAGGAAACATTGTTCCACAAGCTTAGTTTGTGGCCACAGTCCATGTTTCATAATTTTTTCCCTTGTTTAGTTAAAACTAAGGAACAAATTAGTGTGTGACCATGAATTAAATGATGGAACAAATTAATAAGTTGTGGGAATAAATTCTTACATTAGCTAATCTTACTTGGCTGACAATTTATCAAAAAGAGTATGTATATATATATATATATATATATATATATAGCTAGTATTCTGTAAAGAAGCACAATAAAACAACAACAGTATTACTTACCTGCATATCCATTGATAATCCAAAATAAGGGTCTCTTTTTTCACCACAGTAAGAATGTTTCTGAAGAGAAGTTTCAGACAGTCGGATAGTGTTGACGTCACTAATACCAAGCTCTTGACAGCAATGCTGTATTCCAAAACGGTTGCCTTTTGCTTGTTTTGTTGTTAAGCACTGGAGGTGACTCTTAGAATGTTTGTGGTCTTTAACAGCCTCCACCGTAAAGTTGTCAGTTCCAATAACAAAATTATTGGATTTGTGCTTTTCCAAGGCATATTTTCTGCAATCCTCACAGTACATTACATTATTTGTGGAGTCGAGAAAATTACTAGCCCTCCCATGTTATATAATCACACTCTGCTAACTTGTAGAGTTGTGCAGGTTGTTTTCAGGTTGTGTGGAAATGTAAAATTATAATTGTCATAACAGTAAAAATGTATCAAAGGAGAAAAGCAGAGGATCTAATACTAAGCCCTGTGGGACTCCATACTTATCTAAAATAATCTTGTGGTCTATGGTGGAAAAAGAACTAATAGCACTAGAAGAAAGATGTCACTGTAATAAGGAAGGATTCTGTGCTGAAATCCTGACTGCAGTATCGTTTCTCTACAAAACTGAACATAGTTGAGAGGACACTATTTTAGACATGAATGGTACATTTGAAATTGGTCTATAATAAGGGATTAGGGGTTTGATAACTGCAAGCTTACTTGGACTGAAGAGGTTTTTTTTTGTATTTATTTTTATTTTTTTTAGATGTGTCCTAAAGAAACTATTGAATATTGTGAAGAGATTCTGAGATAATAAGTAACTTCAGTAGTTTCCCAACCGGGGTGCCACGTGCCGTCTGTCGAGAGCAGGGGTGCAGTGTAAAAAAAACCTTTTTTAATATTTTTAAATTGCTAAAATGTTCAAAAAAGCATCTATTATATAATATCCATTTCTGATGTCACCAATAATTAGAGATGCACCGAAAGTTCGGCTGCCGAAAATTAGTTCACCGCTCAGGTTTCACTTTCATGTGGTGTGACGCTCTGCGTATTATTCGCTTTTTGCGTGTGTGTGCTCCGCTCAGTCGCTCCACTCGTATACCGTTCATGCTCATCGGAACAGCAAAGTCCACTCAAAAATTGAGCTGACGGGAAACATCGATGTAGTACAGTATTGTTTCTGTCTGCAATAAGCCCTACTGTGCTGTAACATGGTGTGGTATATGAGCAACTCCGGTAACGCTGCCCTCTCATTCATTGATCTGCTAACCGCTATGTTATGCTCACATGTTCTGATAATAATAGCTTTCTAGGACTAAACATTATTTGGATAATTGGTAAAAAAAATTTTAATATCTTAACCCTACTGTTAGACCTACCTGAAAAACTAAAAAGCAATTTATTTAATTCGAAGGCCTGTCGTTATTTTTTTATTTGTGCTATCATTATTAATTTCTTTATTTGTTCTTATTTTATTACTGACTGCTTACTTGTCATTTTTTATTCATTTCAAAGTTTGAAATCAAGCCATCTCGTGCTACTGCACCAAAATTACCCCACTGTAAAGTTAAAAAAAATATTGAATGAGCAAAAATTTGTGAGATAGCTAGCTATAATGGTAATTAAATAATGTTTACATATGTATAAAAGCCTACATTAAAATCTGTCATAAATTGGTCTCTTCATTAGAGATTAGCCTACTGATTGCCACCATTGATGGACAAACATTTGTAATATTAAAAATATCTGTATGACATTATATTCTGCAGTTCTTCCCTGTTGTACCGAATATCTATACTTTTCAAATTATCATATCGAAGTTAGAAATTCAAATAGTGTGACAAATTAATTTTGTAGGGTGCCACAAGTTTGTTAAAATTTCCAAAGTGTGCCGTGACTAAAAAAAGGTTGGGAAACACTGGCTTAGTGGGTATTGGATCTAGCATACATGTTGGCTTTGATACTTTAAAATGATAGTCCACCCATGAATGAAAATGCTGTCATCATTTACTCACCTTCCACTTGTGTACTGAAAAAAAATACTTTTTGAAGTCAATGGCTACAGTCAACTGTTGCGAACACTTCACCAAATATCTTATTTTGTGTTCCGTAGAAAAAAAATACTTTCATGCAGATTTGGAACAACTTGAGGGTGAGTAAATGATGACAGAGTTTTCATTTTTGGGTGAACCATTCCTTTAATGCTTTCAGGTTGGTTTTGGTGTCTGCTCCTTTGTGCCATTAATCTTGTGTTAACTTGTATTTGTCTTTTTTCACTTCAGACCTGTTGGTGCTGAAAATGGAGAGTCAAGAACTGAATGAAATGGAAGAAAAAAATCAATACAAGAAACATCATGATTTCGTGACTGGAGAGAAATCCAATCAAAATGAAAAGACTTCCTCACAAAAAAGGGCTCAGAAAACCATGTCTAACGGTTCTTTCACTTGCCATCATTGTGGACAGAGTTTTACACGTAAAGAAAACCTTAAAGCCCACATGAGAATTCACACTGGAGAGAAGCCTTATACATGCCAACACTGTGGACAGAGTTTTGCGCATAAAGGAAACCGTAATGCCCACATGAGAATTCACACTGGAGAGAAACCTTTTACCTGCAAACTGTGTGGGAAGAGCTACTCACGAAAAGAATGTCTTAAGACTCACATGAGAATTCACATTGGAGAGAAGCCGTTCGTATGTGGTCAGTGTGGAAAGAGTTTCCGATGTAAAGTTAACCTTAATCAGCATATGAGGATTCACTCGAGAGAGAACGGTTTTACATGTCACCATTGTGGAATGAGTTTCACAGACAGGAATGACCTTAAGAATCATGTAAATACTCACATCAGAGAGAAGCCTTTCATGTGCCATCACTGTGGAAAAGCTTGCATAAGCAAGTCAATCCTTGAGATTCACATTAGAGCTCACACTGGAGAGAAGCCTTTCACCTGCCCTCAATGTGGAAAAGGTTTCACACATAAAGGAAACCTTAACATTCACATGAGGCTTCACACTGGAGAGAAGCCTTTCAAATGTCTTCAGTGTGAAAAGAGTTTCACATATCAAAGAGACCTGAAATGTCATTTGCAAACTCATTCTGGAAAGAAATTGTAGTGTTCAACAGCGTGGCAAGAGGTTTTAAATACAGCAGTTTCAGAAATCGCCTGCATTTTGGAGAAAGGCCAATTAATTTGATTCAGTGTAATAACAATATCATGCAGATTTTGTCATCACCTATAGATACACCTTAAAAGTCATCCAGATGTGAGACCAACGAATTTACTACATTTTTGATTCCGTTCGAATACTGTAACAAGTACAACATATTTCTGTCATTACAGGTAATTTTGCAGGGTTTTTTTTTTTACAGTATTATCAACATGTAGTGTGTAAAGTTTAATTGTAACACATCTGGTGTGGTATGACACTTCTCATCTAGTGTGCATTTAAAATGAACAACTGAAAAAAAATTTTTTTTTTCACTGTGTAAGTTAAAGGCAGAGTAAGTGATTTCTGGTAGCCAATGTTGATATTTGAAATCACCAAAACAAACACGCCCCTACCCCAAAAGGGTCTTGCCCCTATTTTGATAGCTCCGCCCCACATATACGTACGCAACCCAGGCAATGATTAGTTCTGTGAAACAAAGCAAAACCAATGTTACACCGTGTCTACGGATGTGAGCGGCCCGGCGCAACAAATCCCCGACAGAAAACTGCTGCCGGGTTCTATTTATGACGTGCTGACACAACTTTCAAATGGTTTTCAACGGTCGTTTGATCGCGTCCAGTGTAGGTAGACTTTAGCTGTTGTAGACACTGTGTTACTCACCTATTGAGAAGAAACAAAGCAACCTCGGCGTCCGATCGCAGGCCTCCGCTCCTTGAGTTCTCTCCAGCGCTGGAAAGCTGATTCGTTATTTACACGGGTCCTACTTCTTGCCTTATCGTTCCGCAGACGTTTTCCTCTTTTGTTTTTTATCCGCCATCTCTATCTAATGTCCGTCCCATGCACTGAAC
Source organism: Sinocyclocheilus grahami (assembly GCF_001515645.1). NCBI lineage: Eukaryota > Metazoa > Chordata > Actinopteri > Cypriniformes > Cyprinidae > Sinocyclocheilus > Sinocyclocheilus grahami. The sequence goes on from NW_015506537.1 coordinate 240,867, forward strand.
GCGTTCTCCTCCACATCATGAGTAGACACGCCCCTTGTTGCTGATTGGCTACAAGTTTGTTTTGCAATTCGACCCGAATCAGTTTTCTAAAGTGTTTTTGAAAAATCACTTACTCTGCCTTTAACATTAGACTTTTTGGTAAACATTGGTACACAATACAGCTAAATTCGGTTGTCAGTTCACCTTTTACTCCTAAATCGCGTTCTGTACACATATAATTCACTCAAATACGGGAGTGACAACCGCATTAACTCCCGAAAAATACAGGTAGTGACAACTGCCTTTACAGAAATTCTATGCAGTGTGTATGGAACCAAACTGAACAACTAGTTGTTAACGATGTCACGAGAAGCACGCCAATGTGCAAGTATTGTCAGGTGTCAAGTGTTTACCTCAGCTCTGACAGGATGGCGAGGAGAGGTGTATTGTGGATCGACCAGGAGACAAAATTATTGATTGCAGTATTGGCCGACAAAGGTATTCATTAACAAATGGACAGCATGAAAAGGAATAAATTGGTTTTTGAAGAAATAGCCCAAAAAATGTCTGCGGATGGTGTATTTAGAAGGTGCGGAGTAAGTAAATGGCAGAGATGCAGGTATGTGTTTTTGCCTATTCTTAGGTTTTGGACCCAGTCTGTCTCCCTGCACCGCAGCTGCTCCCACCAGCCCTGTGGTCTCGGAGCAACCCAGACATTGCGGTCAAGAGAGTGTGGGTAGGCTGTTCAATAACCGTTTAAAGAACAAAACTAGATTAAGACGCCTCTTCCGATGGCGATTTAATAGCGTTTTGTGGATTTTCTCATGTCTTTGCAGTCTGTTTGTTTTGTCAACAGCAGCTAACACAAAACGAGCCAATCTGCGGACCTCCATTCTCTCCGAGATGCCACATTGTTGCTATGGTTACCATGCTGCCAGTTTCGGGACTGAGTCGTGTTCTGTACACACATGGAACGATCATTTACAGGACTCACTCCTGCATTTAAATGCGGTTGTCACTCCTGAAACTTGCAGTGTGTATGTGACCAGAGAGAGATGCCTTAAGAGATACTATACTGAAAGTCATAAATATCCAATAATAATTTGCCTTTTCAAGAATTTATTAACCTCAAAAAAGTCTTCAAAAACATCTGCCATATCTCAACACAAATTTGTAATATGTACTTTTCTTTACAAATAATACAATAGAGAGCATGTGACAGATTAATGATCATCTTAGTGGAACTGAAGGAGGAACGATGCAAAGAGACTGAAGGAAACAAAGCAGAAATCTTATTGACTTCAGTCCATAATCAGACCTCATGCCACTCATGATTAGAAAGCTCCTGAATCAAGGTTAGGACTCTTGCGTTCACGAGAAGGCAGGCTGTTTGTCTTCTCTACTTCGGTGCTCTTCTCTAAATTGATAGAGAAAAAACGCCTTGGGAAAGAATAAAACAGTCTTTGATGGCTGTTGAAGCAATGATAGCTCCCAAACATAATGCACAGAGCAGAAATGAGGGAGGGGGTTGTCAAGTATTACATTTCCATGCACACACAGCAGGTCCTGAGAAAAGAATCGAGTCGGCGAGTGTGAGAGATGTTTGTGCTCCATCATATTCTTTTGTTCTTTAATAAATTCAAATCCGTTCCACATCACACTTATCTACGGTCTCGTAATTCAAGTGTGCAATATGTCCTCTACATAACAGAACATTGCATCTTTCTTCTCATAACAGGATAGCAAAAGCGGCAACATCTCTATGACATCTTCAGGGAAACCACTTAGCTCTCCCCTTTAAACTTTGTTAAAGCCTGTAGGAACTTTTTGTTCTTGTTCACACAAACAGTATTTGTCTTTTCATCCAAATTCCCTCCTTAACGTTTATCTGAAAATTTTGGCCAATGTTCTTCCTTTAAAGTCACTTATACAAGACATCATTCACCCAGATCAAACTGGCTTTCTGAAAAATAGAATGGGCTTTTTCAACCTAGAATGCTGATGAGCATAATTTACACCTTATCATTTGGCCCTTGTTGCTGTTTACCTCCCCCCTTCCCTTCCCTTCCCTTCCCTTCCCCCCACTCCAAAGGTTTTGGCAGTGACATAAATTTTGTGTTTTGCAAAGTTTGCTGCTTGTTTCTATGGTATACTGAAAAACAATGACAAGCATATCATAAGTTTTAAAGGCGTTTATTGGCAAAATAATATAATGAGTCAACATTTACAGTGTTGACCCTTGTTCTTCATAACCTCTACATTTCGCTCTGGCATGCTGGATATTAGCTTTTGGGCCAAATCCTGACTGATGGCGATCCATTCTTGCCTTATTAGTTCTCGGAGTTGATCACACTTTGTGGGCTTCTGCTTGTCCACTCGCCTTTTGAGGACTGACCACAGGTTCTCTATGGGATTGAGATCCGGGGAGTTGCCTGGCCACGGATCCAAAATTTCAATGTAATGATCTTCAAGCCACTTCTTTATCACTCTTGCTTTGCTTTTCTTCTCCGAACAATCGATTTTCCAGATGTCCCAAACAGAAGGGAAGGGAAATTCATCAGAGAAAATAACTTTGCACCAGTTTTCTGCTGTCCATTCCTTGTACTTCCTGCAGAATTTCAGTCTGTCCTTGACGCATTTCTTTAGAGAGAAGTGGCTTCTTTGCTGCCCTTCTTGACACCAGGCCGTTGTCCAAAAGTCTTGGCCTCACTGTGCGTGCAGATGCTCTCACACCAACCTGCTGCCATTACTGAGCAAGCTCTGCACTGCTGGTGACACGATTCCGTAGCTGACTCCTCAGGAGGAGATGTCCTGGTGCCTTGCTGGACACTCTGGGACGTCCTGAAGACTTCTTCACTGCAGTCGAACCTCTCTCCTTGAAGTTCTTGATGATCCGGTAAATAGGTCTTTCAGATGCAATATTCTTTTTAGCAATTTCCTTACATGTGAGGCCATTTTGATGCAAAGCGATGATGGCTGCACGTGTTTCTTTGGAGGTAACCATTGCTAACAAGAACACAATGATTGGAAGACCTTCCCTCCATTAGTCTGCTCTTACAATCTAATTAGTATGATAGTGATTTCACCTGACTAGTACTCATTCACAATTTCACATGTGCTGCTGATATGATTAGTCTATTAATGTTAGCTGGTCATTTTGTGTCAGGATCAAAAAACAGTGAAAACTTTTTTTGGCCAATGAAGCTTTTAACAATTATTTAAAATGCATCTGATCACTCTACACTATAATCTAGAAACAATGTGAATGAACACTACAACAGCTTAAGCAAAAAACTTTGCAAATCACAAAATTTATGTCACTGCCAAAATTTTGGCCATGACTATACTACTAATTGCGAATAGTGGCAATTATCTGCACCTCAGTATTATAGTAGATTATAAAACTGTATGCAATAATAACATATTGGGTGTAAATGATCATTTTAATTCAAATTATTAAATGGATGCCACCTTATTGGGACAATAAAGCCTACACCTACCCTAACCCTACCCAATACTTTATTTTCAACTTTTTGATTATTTCCTTCATTTTTATTGAAAATGAATGCCTTTCCGATGTGATTTGAGATTTGAAAAGGGAGAAAAAAAAGTTTGGCAAAAGGCGGATTCGAACCCGAGTCGATCGTGTCAAAAAGACTATGGTTCGCGCTATGGATGCACCGATACCACTTTTTCCTGTACCCGCCCGATACTGATACTTTTATTTTTGGTACTTGCCCATACAGAGTACCGATACCGATATTTTTTATTGCATTTGTAAATTTTTTAAATATTGGGTATAGAAACCAAAAGAGTATGTATAATGTTAGTTGGTTAACTTCATTTATCAAATAGATAGTCAAAACAAAATGTATTCAGACTCCGTCAACATTTCTCACATTATCACAGTTTATTCGCTATAGTTTAGAAAATGGTAATAAAATATGAGGGTACCGATTAAGATATTGCTCTCACCCCCGGAATACCTCCAAAAACAATAAACAGTAAACTGTAGCCAGAACTGGTGCAAAGCACAGTCCTGCTGGCTTACTCTAACCCGGAAAGTGCGTATAGGACAAACCAGATCTGCTCTACACAATCACATCCCTTAATTAATCACAGCTGACTTTTCAGAACACATTTATGAACCCCCATTTATGTTACGAACCCTACTTTCAAAATGCTCGTTTAAAAGGGTTCTAGTGACATAAACAGACATGGGAGCCAAAAAGACAGATCAATCGTTTTATTAGACAAAAATCTTTACCTACACCACCCACGTATCATCATCACTAGCGGAATAAGAGACAATAACACAAACAAAAGAACTAAACTAGGCAAATGAACATTCATCAAAACAAACAAATACACAGAACAGAATGCAGCTTATCGCCAGCGGATGGCTGAATATCAGGACGTGCACGGAGCTCCTTTGCTGATAAAACAGCGAACCATGCACACCGAACTCCTCGTCAAGTGCACGTGACGCTCTTTACAGGGCTTAAACAGTGACCGTAGTGATCACGTGACTGGCAGCAACACACCACTTCAGCTCACCACCGCGTCCATGCACCTCGTCTCCTTTAAGCACAAGACGCCAGCATCGAAACAGGTTGCCGGTGCGCAGGGGTGGAGGTTAACCTCGGAATGGAAAGACAAACCAAATCGGCACCAAAAAACAAACAATAAACACTAATCCCAGAAGGCTTGGGCCGTAACCGTATGCATATGATATTTTCTGAGCAAAATAAATAACTGAATACTACTTTGTTCTTTACTTTTCAAAATATCATTTTGAAAATAAAAAGCACATCAAATACACAAAAAACGTAGATGCAAAAATAAGAAATGAGACGCACCCAGGGAATCATTTTGCAAAGTAATTGGTTCAGTTCACTCAGAGTTTCGAAAAGCTCCATTTCTCCCATTACTACTTATAGTCACCCAATTTGTCTTTACTCTAAACTTATATACGATATTGGGAGCGCAATGAGGTGCACCTTTCCTGTTAACGTTACTCATGTGTTAAGCTTAACTCACTTTACTCAACACCAAATACCGTTCATAAATGTTAGATAAAACATTGATATGTTACATTCAATGATAAATCATTTGTCTTAAAAATAACAATTAAAAACATTTAGTTTTTTTAATCAATACAATTTTAAAGGACACAAACCTTTCTTCAGCTGTATCACAGACGCAGGATCGCACGCAGCCTTATGACGTCACATCGCCAGAACAAAATAAAAGTAAATCGGCTGTTTTGCTGGTATCTACCTTAAGCCCGGCTCACACTGTGCAATTTTGGCCACGATTTGGTCGTCTGAGACAAATTTTGAAAATCCTAAAAGATTCCTATAATCCTAGGCTAAAATCTGTAGTCTTTGACCGTTAGTTTGACATGTTCACCGACAGCCGATTAATGACCTTTGCGATCAAATTTGGCCTCAGAGGAACTTCTGGCAGTGTCAGAAGATTTGGCGTACAGTCCTGCAGTGTGACATCTCCTACGACGAACGTCAAACTGTCTTCGTTTTTCAAGACAAGCCATGATCAGAATTAATGCGAGATTTCTTCTAACCGCATAAACTCCGGCGCTCTCGTCCTCCGCTCACAGAATTCATATGATTCGTTGCCTGTGCTATGATAAACACCGGTTGTGCTGCTGTTTTCATGTGGGTGTGTACTTTTTAGTGCTGCTTGCACTATTCTGCATAAATATGCCGGTATTGCCGCCATTCATATACTTTCAATGATAGCCAACATTACAGCCCCGCGTGCAATGCAGCTCGCAGTCACTGAACGTGTGTGGGTTGATAAGGTAAAACTCTGGACAAGTTTTCTTGGGCGCACCCGTTTTTAGTGCATCTCGACTGTCGTACAGTCTGACATTAAAGGGGTCATATGATGCTGCTAAAAAGAACATTATTTTGTGTATTTGGTGTAATGAAATGTGTTTATGCAGTTTAAGGTTAAAAAACACATTATTTTCCACATACTGTACATTATTGTTTCTCCTCTATGCCCCGCCTTTCTGAAACGCGTTGATTTTTACAAAGCTCATCGGTCTGAAAAGCGAGGTGTGCTGTGATTGGCCAGCTATCCAGTGCGTTGTGATTGGCCGAATACCTCAAGCGTGTGACGGAAATGTTACGCCCCTCACATATTGTGATGATGTGGAGCGATGATTCAAAAACATTAGAGTGAGCGGAGGCGGCGGGCTTGAGAACGGCGCGGCCGGCGGATTTGATGAAGGAGCTTCCGTAGGGCTTGCGGCAACCACATGTGACGACCCCGGGCTGGCCACTCTGAAGTCCCGATCTGAATCAAAAGATTCCCAAATCCACTCTGAAGTCCCGATCTGAATTAAAAGATTCCCGAACCCGCTCCAAAGTCCCGATCTGAATTAAAAGATTCCCGAACCCCCTCCAAAGTCCCAATCTGAGGGTAACCACAATCTCTTTATTCATAAGATATTATTAATGAATCATTTAATTTCAATATTATTTAACTGAATCTTAATTTTGGGTGAACCATGTGTTCACAAGTTATATATTTTACCTCTGTAAGTTAGTGAAAAGTAAAATACCTGTGAACCTTAAAGTAAAATGAGACATTATCGCACTATAATAATCTATTTTTGCTGTCATGCTAATTGTTTTGATCCAGATTCAAAAGTATGAATATTTATTAAGCATTTACTACATGTAATATTTGACAGATAATGTTATAATTTTTTTTTTTTAATTAATGATTTTTAATGCAATTGTGACTGTGTTTTCCACCACTGGTGGCTTTTGCACCCAAACATGTATCTTAAACAATCTCATATTTAGTACATGCTTTTTCATTGGTAGTCATTTTCGACATTGTACAACATATGTTTAAATATGTGTAATATAAATATGAATACCTCTGACGTTTTTATTATTTGTTTGTGTTTACATGTAAATTTCTATGGCTTTTCAACCGCCATTAAATCGTACAAGAAGATGTCAATTTCTATGCACTTATGTGGTTTCAGACAGCAGCGTGTGGTCAGGACTTTTATTTTGGTCTGGCAATGTGACGTCATAAGACTGCGTCGCGCTCCTGCGTTTGTTGTGATCCGGCTGAAGAAAAGTTTGTGTTCTAAAGCGTGAATGCTGCGATTTGACATTTAAAAAAAGGAAGAAGAAGAAGCGTGAAAGGTATTTAAACCTGTGGCTAAAATGTCTATTAAATTTTATAGCGTTTAACCACGTAAAATTGAATGTAGCAGTGCAATGCTTACATTAAGAAACGTTGTTTGATATGAGTAAAGAGCATCATTATATAATTAATAGTTTAAAAGGTGCGTCTCATTTCGCTCCCCATCTCGAGAATCGGTTTACAGTAAACACGAATTAGGTCACTGGCAAGTACTGATGAGAGAAATTAGCTTTTTGAAACAAAGGCTCAATATGTAAGATTTATTTTATTAAAATATACAAAAAACACTAGAACAGTGTTATATATATTGCTGACTTGTGTACTTACATTATCCCAAATGTTTCAAAGAATGTTTAAATCCAGAGAAATAAGCAATTTTAACTTGTGACACGGAGCGTGTCCACAGTGCCTGCCAATGACGTCATAACGCCTCGATTTCCGGTTTTGTTTTGTAGAAAACATGGAAACACCAAAGACGCTTTAATATATTATGCATTTTATTAGACCAGTGACGACCGCACAGAGTAGCATTATAACTGAACTTTCAAACGTATCTAGTATGATAAAACAGCGCTGCTTTACCCCACATACGCATGACCAGATGGAGCGGAAGGAGTCGACTGTGGCATAATAAAAGCTCCGCTGCTTTACCCCACATACGCACGACCGGAAGGAGCGAAAGCGGTCGACTGAGGCATAATAAAAGCTCCGCTGCTTTCGAGCCGTGTGTCACGCTCGTTCAGCATCGTTTCGCTTCGACGTTTTTCAGCCTCACCCTGCTTCATTCTACTACGCTAATAAATCATTAGCTCATCCATGAACATGATTTCTGCCCGAGTCCCGTCGGATTGCATCGGCTGTGGGGATAAAGACGACAACTCCCATGATTCCACACTCAGTCACGGCGTCATCAAGCTATGCCTTTTTGTTTTGTTTGTTTTGAATACGCGCCCTCTAGCGACGAAAACGTACATATTGTGCCTTTAAAGACAACTGAATGAATTGCTTCGCAAAATTATTTACTGATTCAAAGCGAAGAGTACACAAACCAACATGAGCAACAATTTTTACAAACCAAATGCATGTTTTTATTCAATTTGAATTCATTAACATGAATATAAATAATACAAGTTTAAATATGTAGTGTCTGTATAAAAGTTCTTTCATTAAATTGTAGCACTAGGTTTGAGTGTTTTTGGGAGAGTTTGGCTAATCAGACCATTTAAAACTAGGTCTGAACGATTTTGGAAAATAATCTAATTATGATATTTAAAATAAAAAAAAAATTTAAACCAATATTGTGATTGTGATTTAATGTATTTTTTTTTTTTAAAAGCTCGTTATGTTCTGTATTATTTAACAAAGACAAGCTATAAATCATTGTATAGTATGACCAACACAATATTAGATAGATTAAACAAATGTTCTTTTCTGTAGGCCAGGCCTATATGTTATGATGAAATTAAGTGATGCATGAATTTATATGATTGACATTTTTATTTAACAACTACAATCACAGTATATATTGACTGATTTGTTGAACTTTCAACCTTGTAAGCATGTAATAATTATGTTTAAATAAGCCTGGTGTAAACATTAATATGAAAGTCAGTAATAAATCACACAAACTAAAGTAGATTGCAGAAATATACAAACAAATCTGTTGCTTTACCACACTACTTTAGGTAATTCAAAGTCACTGTAATAAACATATGTAAACATGTGCACTGCACTAAACACTGTCTGTTAACTTTAGACCAGTGGTTCTCAAACTTTTTTGGTCCTTTAAACCTATAAAAAAAATCTGCCCCCCCCCCTACAGGGAACAAAACACCTGCATCACTTGAAACATTGAAAAATAGCATTGAGAGAATAACTGTTATTATTATTCTCTCTCTGTTATTCTTGACTTGAAGCAGCGCTGCTTAGACTGATTTGTGTGTGTCTTCAAAGTACTGCGAGAGCTATAAGAGAGCGCAGATGTCTCCTTATGCTTTCTCTCGCCATACTTTGATGTCATACACCGATCGATCTTCAAGTTGAACACACCTCTTTTACTCTCGTGTGTCACGTGACCGAGTGTAATCACAGCCTCTGCGATTGAAAAATCACGTTTTTTTCATATCGCGATATTATCGCAAATGCAATTAATCGTTCAGCCCTATTTATGACCATTTACTATCACCCTGACACACCCAGTGCACTGACTACTGAACAAGGGAGCTGACTGAGACGCACCTGGAGATTTAGTTTGGATTTTATTTTTTCTTTGTTAATTATTCTTAAACATGACAGAGTGTCCAAACACACAGAGAAACTCCTGCTGAAGCAACTGAGATCCACGTGACACACTATTATAAAGATGGCGTTTATTAAAGAGGAGAGTGAAGACATAAAGATTGAAGAAGCATTCAGAGTTAAACAAGAAGATACTGAGGAACAAACAGGTTGGTTTTCATTCTCAAAGCTCAAATCTACAGAAATGAATGATATTGTTGAAGAATGTCATGTGAGAGTCCTAATGCATGAGTGAGCGCATGCAATCACACCAGTGTAATTAGAATGTTCATTCCGTCACATGATCATATGGGGCCCAGTTGCACCAGCTGGACGTACACCCGGTTGTAAGACTAGGCTGGACATAAAAAAATGCGCTTCAAGTCGTGCGTAGAATTTATACCCGTTGCACCATCTCGGCGTAGTGCTACGTCTGACACTAAATCTTACGCCTAGTCATAGGTAGGTATAAAGTGAAAAGTCATGATTTGCTCAGACATTATTCGTTTTTAGGATTCATGTCTGTTAGTTAATTATTACTGCAGACGTGAACTGTAATGTTTTTGGTACTTTCGGGCAGGATAAGCGATATCAATCGTGAATCTTGATGTAGACTAGCTATAGCCTACCACACTGCAAACAGTAAGTGAATACAAAATATATTTATGTACAGCATGTGATAATTATGTAGTAAAATGTTACATTATCTATCTACTGTTTTTTTGTTTGTTTGTGTATGATTATGTATATATGTGTAATATATATACGTATATATAAATATATTATATTTATAAAAAATACCTTGCTACGTGTACTGCGTTAGGCTAACCGAGACTTGTCATTTGCACTTATATATTGTTGCTCTTTTGTTAGTTTTGATTGCTTCTATTGTCCTCATTTGTTAGTCGCCTTGGATAAAAGTGTCTGCTAAAAATGACTAAATGTATTAAAAAAAACTGAACCATTTGACATCCTGCTTGGAAGGACAGTGTAAATGCTTGGAAATATTTCACGTCTTTAATTCCATTCATTATTTGTAGCGTGCCTGCCATCCAATAATCGCAATAAGTTTTGTGCTTTGTTACTTTTAATCAGAAATAAATGATCAGCTTTCAAATTCTGTCAATTTTATCACAAAATATAAATTTTATCACAAAACAAACTAAACGTGTTTTTTTTTTTTCGGCCCCAGAAAGATGCCATAATTTCACATAAAGTCATTCATTGTACATAAACTTGATAGTCAGCTATAAAAAATAACTCTAGAGAGAAGCATTGTATTACATATTATATTTTACTTAACCTTGATGAAATCTGTCATGGGAATGTGCAGGGAGACTTCAGATATAAAAACGCGGACTTGTTAGGAAATGTTTATTCAATGAAATCATGGCGCAGTGGCTTCACTTGTTATGATGTCTTGAGCAATTAAGTTCTATAGGCCTATTAGTAGTTGTAGCCATTGTGGCGTGAACGTCATCTCACTTGTATCTATAACTGTGGGAGAATTTGTCAGCGTGTCGGCATTGTCTACACAGATTATAGTTGTGCCTGATCGTAGTTTCAGTTGGTGCAACAGGTGTAAATATTTATCGTAAAGCTGGACGTTGCAAAGCCCAGCGTAGGGCATACACCCAGCTTTTTTACGTCTAGCTGGTGCAACCGGCCCCAGTAAATACAAATCTGCTTTCACGCTTTGGCTGGTGCAGAGCCAGAGACGGATGTGCTCAGTTCTTGTCATATATCTCAACTTTTCAGTAAGTTTTAAATATTTTTTAAAACTTGTTGAACATTGTAAACAAGTTTAAAATATTTTAAATAAAGGAAAAATGAAGTAAAACATACATCAGTCATATAGCGCTATTGTGGCTGTGGTGTGTCACGTGACACAGCCTAGCTATGGAAATATTATCATTAATATTGTTAATAATAATAATTATTATTAATGTTAATAACAACATTTAAGGGATAATCCACATCTAGCTGTGCATTAAACAATGTTAATTCACAACATGGAGGCAAAGAACCTGTCACGAATCCGGTCCATGAACTTCCAATTTCATTGACTCTCGCATTACACACTGTTGCACATCTCTCCGGACTACATATCCCATCATTCATTGCACTGATTGCACTCAGCACGGATTGCACACAGCTGTTTACACTGATTGCACCCAGCTGTTTCATATCACTCCCTCACTATTTAACACTCACTCTGTTTCCTTCCCTCTGCAGAGTATTGTCTAGCGATTATCACTCTCCTAGCGATAGCTACTCTACAGAGCCCTTAGCCTTAGCCTAGTTTTGCCTTGCCTTGTCTGTTTCCTTCGGTTTCGACCTTAGCCTTGGCCTAGTTTTGCCTTGTCTTGTCTGTTTGCTTCGGTTTCGACCTTAGCCTAGTTTTGCCTTGCCTTGTCTGTCTCCTTCGGTTTTGATCTTCGCCTGTTTTCCTGGACTGCTCCCTTTAGCCTTGCCCCTGTGACTCTGTCTGCCTATCGTCGACCCACGCTAGCCCTAGGATTATTCTTGTGTCTTGCCCGCCATATTCCTGGTTGCCAATGTTTACCCTGCCTGTCTTATGACCATGTCCCTGTCTTCTCCAAATAAAGCTTTGCATATGGATCCGCACGTCTCACGTCTCGTCAGCCCCGTTACAGAACCACACAGTGCTCAATATTAACGCTTGACCACTAGTTTAGGGCAAGTGGATTTTTGAAGGGGTGAGTGAAAGAGAATCTTATTTGCCCAACCGGACAAGCCTGATTAAAAAACATGGGCAAGCACTGAAACACTGGCAAGAATGAATCTGGTTGATTTCCAGGGCATTTTTTGCCTTTATAAAGGGCAATTTTTTAACCTAACCTTATTAAATATTGGGTCAGCTTTCATCTCAAATACATACATTTTATCAAATTAAGTTAGAATTATAAGACACTATAGGGCTGTTACCAATCAAATGTAAATGAGTATCATCAAAAGCCACTGCAGAGGAAACATAGAAGCTTCATTTGAAGTGGCGTTTAGATTTAGATTTTGGAATATACAAATATGAAATGTTAAAAATGCAGTGTTATGTTTACACGTGATACTAAACCCCAGTAGGTAATTACTTGTTTTTTTTTAAATAAAACGGATAGTGCTGGCCCTTGATTCTGATTGGCTGAGCCACGTTCGAAGCTGTTGTAAATTACTCTACAAACATACACCTTTGTTTACGTTTGTGTGTTGTTCGGCAACCACTTTGTTGCAACCAGAGCCATTGAGAAACAGAGTTGCGACACACTTTGATCTCGCCGCCACGCAGTCACGTGGTTCATGGAGCTCTCAATAGTTCCAAACAACTCCGCGCTTTCAATATGTTTGAATGGTTTTAAGTAGGATAGACAGCAGTTTCACTACATTTGCAGCATTTCTAGTGATTATTAACACACATGCATTGATTGTGTATTGATAACTATGCTGACTACGTTTTACAATCGTATTTTATTCTGGGGAGTGATGAAGAGACGGCATTAATATTTTTTCTAATATGCTTATTATTTATATTACAATTAGCGTAGTATTTCGGGTTAAAATAGAGAAAATGTTTTTAAATTCCAGTGCAAAGAGGCAAATAAGAGACGTTTGGTGGCCAGAAAAATAATATTCTTATGTAATGCCATGGTTTAACCACTAGATGCCCGTATGGCTGTTTAATAAATATAGCCTACATATATTTAGCTCTACTCTAGTTGCTGTAAAGGCTTTTACCAGGCATAATAGCTTATTTATTTATTTATTTTATGTTTTGCATTGTATATTTACTTAAAAATATACAATTATAAAATAAAAGTAAATTAAATTATTAAAATTAAATTATATTTAGACATTATCAAACACTCAGTTTATAAGTTTTGCTTTTTTTAAATGTTGAATTAAAAAATATTAATTACTCACGTCCCAGTATTTTATGACATTTATGCAAGAAGATAATATGTCTAAATGTTAAATTATGCACAAAATCAAATGTTTCCGTATTCGCGATGTATTTGAATGGCAAATTATTATTTATCATTTAGCCTACTTCACTCCAATATCCACGTTAAACAAAATGTTTTGCATAACATCACGGCGGTACGGTGATATAACTTAATGGCACAGATTTTACTACATAATTAAACTGAGCAGTGTTTTTTTCCCCCATATGTTTGACTGACTGTATTTTATTATGATAATGAACAGGCTGCATTGTCAAGGTAGCAATGCTTAACTGTGTGCGCGCATGAGGCGCCGGCGCAATCACTTGAATTTTTTCCTTCTAACAGTGGAAGCAACTACTCCTTTTAGTCATAAAGATTATCGGAATTGTAAAAGGGTTGCGTTTATTTGTGTACATTCACAATAAAAACAAATCTTTGTGCTTTTGTAAAATAAGCCTAAAGAAAAATAGGATGCCGCTTTTTGCCGTCTGGTTTCCTTTCATGCAGCACAAAAATGAACCGAAACTCTGCATACTAGGCTACTTGTTGCAGTTTTTCTTTCGTTTTCTTAACCGCGGCTTGTGTACTGCATCATTACTGCGTCTGTTCCCCTTTCGGGCTTGAATTGATGGTAAAACTAATGACATTATTTACTGTCTTTTGTGTCGCTCCATTCCATAAATTGACTTGTTAAACTTACACTACAGTGTAAATAAGAGATGAATAAAATGACAACTGTATGTAAAAAAACTGTATGACTACTTTTGGGGCTCATCTGTACGGAAGTCCTAAGAGGCCATGGATGATTATTAATATTTTTTCTTACTTTGTTTCTTGTGATCACGACTTAATATCTCGTGATCTCGACATAACGAAAGTTG
>NW_015506537.1:256303-256963 GCF_001515645.1 Sinocyclocheilus grahami
CTTTCAATCCCAGTGACTGTTGGTGACCGGATATAGGCAAATGTTTAACTTCATACAAATAATGAATGACTTTTGCAGTCGAACAGGAGTGAAGACTGCATTAATGGAGCTCAAATGTCACCCGTATTGAGTGCAAGCAAGAAAGAGCTGATCACTTATGGAGCGATTGGACTGCTCTGTATGATTTATCTCTAAATCAGTTTTCCTTTGTTCAGGCTGTGCTTGATAAGCGGTTTTATAACTGCCAACTTGAATGTTTGAAATTAAAGAAAGCGAAAAGTTAACAATATTGAGAATATGTTCTGAGATTACAGGAAACACATTTTTCGCGAAGTTTTGATACCTTATGTTGGTTTTGATGTCTGTCGTTTTGTGCCTATAAACTAGTGTTAACTTGCATTTGTCTTTTTTCGCTTTAGACATGATGGCCCTTAAAGAGGAGAGTCAAGAACTGAATGAAATGGAAGAGAAATATCAGAATGAGAAAAAAAAAATTATAACTGGAGAAAAATCCGCACAGACTAAAAAGAGTTCTTCGCGGAAAAGAGCTAAAAAGACCAAAGCTATGAGTTATTTCACCTGCCAACAGTGTGGAAAAAGCTTCACTCAAAAACAAAACCTTACAGTCCACATGAGAGTTCACACTGGAGAGAAGCCTTA
>NW_015506537.1:258553-259003 GCF_001515645.1 Sinocyclocheilus grahami
CAGGTGGCAGTACAGAACTGAATATAACTGATGGGGTGTTGTATATCCACTTTACCGTACATGTTTGGGACAGAATAAGGACCTTCTACGCGATTGCTATAATTTGTGCAGTATTTTTCATTACTGACATTTAATTCATAAATTTTAAATGCTTGAATCAATGATTATTTTGTATAGCGTTAAGTTCTTGCTAGAGTTGTTAGAGTTCTGTCATAAACAAACCGCTTATTAAGGTTGACGTCACTTCTGTTTGCACCTATATTTTTATTTGTGCATTTTTGAAGTACATGATTGTTAGTTAATAAGCAGGGATGTGTTTATCTAGGATGCGCTTCAACAATGTATTTGTAATGTGCATCTTTTCCGTATTTTTTATCTTTATTGTTAATCATTAAATGTATAGCCTATTGATAAGAAATGTGATTTATATGTAAAGTGTATAGGCTAATT
>NW_015506537.1:260999-261650 GCF_001515645.1 Sinocyclocheilus grahami
CAATATTTCCACTATGTAATACTAGGCAAACGTAAAGGCGAGAAGGATTGCAACTGACTAGTGCATGTTTAGATAGACCAACAATTTTTAAAAAAAAAAGTGCAATAGGCAACTAAAAATAACACTTTTTACGGGCCATTCTGAGGCGAATGTGTGGCATGAAATGTAAAATATTAATGGATTCCAACCCCAGCCGACAGATCACCAAATACACCGACTTCAAGTCAATGATTTATTGGAGAAATAAATAAAAGTAATATAAGGAGCAATAACTTAAGGTGAACCCAAGGCCAAAATAAACAAAACAAGCTTAGAAAATAAAAGACAACCTAATCAATGAATGGAACAATAAATGGAAAACAAAAATTACAGAAAAATTTCCCTGCCTCCCTACAAATAAACAAATCACAAATAAGGTAAAAAAAAATAATAATTTAATGGCAGGTCACCCCTACGCTCGGAAAGCACAAAAAAATATGCACAACAAACAAAGTGATCAATTAAAAATTGACACTAAGCACAGAATATTTAAGAATCACAAATGAACACAATTATAAATAGCAAGTCACTTCTACAGCATGATCTCTTGAGTGGAATATATATAGTAGCTAGAGGTCTGCTACCCGACCCGAGCCCGACGGGTCCCGAAAT
>NW_015506537.1:262218-263835 GCF_001515645.1 Sinocyclocheilus grahami
TTTGCTTACTGACCATTGCATGCAATCGTGAAATACAGCATTTTTTTTAATTAGCTATTCGTTGTGGGAAAGAAAAAAAAAAAGATTACGGGTTCGGGCTCTAAATTTAACTGTGCAGGTCAGGTCAGACGATCTCGGGTACGGGCTGGGTTCGGGCTTCACTTTAAAGCCTGTGCAGACCTCTAATAGTAGCCCATAGAGCAAATAAGAGAAACCAATCTTTAAACCACAAAAAACAATAACGTGTTGGGGATCTGTTGCCGAGAGGAGGTAGTCGGAGTTCTTTCATGCTGAGATGACAAACACTGGAATGAGCTCGCCATCTTGGGAAAAGTGCCGCCCTTTTAAAGGCGCACGCTGGCAGACTCACCAATCATTGGTCAGCGACCAAACACTGTACTGACTTAAACATAACATTCTCACTTAACAATTAGCTAAAACAGAAACAAACTATTATATTGTTTCAGATCTTCAGTTACAAAAACGGAGCTAGACCCAAGAAATCGTATAAAACATATTGACAGCTTCTAAGAAAAATATTATATCCACTAAGTTTTAAATTACGATCGGCTAGAAACGCATACGCTTTTTAAAATTATGATTTAATTTTTAAATCATAATTTTCAGTCACATGATGGAAAAAGAGACCTGGAGGGCAAAACATTTATAGAACTGCAGGACAGACCTGTAATTTTCCACTTATGTCAATCCATGAATGTTTAGATCGCTTCTCCAAAGAAAAAGAAGAAGAAGAAAAAAGATTGAGAACAAACTACATCACATTGTTTCATCATAAAACAAGACACAGCAAAACCAGGCTTCCGTGTTTACCATATTTGATGAGCTCTATGTGTGCGTGTCCATCATTAAATAAAAGCGCCTCTTCTAGAAGATTTTCTAATGCACATTTACTTTGCTGTTGCCTGTGCAAGAAGAAGAGCATGAAGGCTGTTATGAAACAAAAGTGGTTGAAGAAGCACAAAAAATCACTTAGGTTATTAGGCACCAGATTAACCTACTGGGGATGCTTCAAAAATGGAAACCACTTTTTTTTTTGATTGGGTAGTGAACACAACCCTCTCTTGACTTTTGAGGTTTCAGAGTCTGGGAAAGGTGAATGACAGATTTGGAGGGCTCCTCTATTTCTCCGACATGTCAGTAACAGAGTTGCTAGAGCTTAGTCAAACCCTGATGTTTCTTCAAGCCTTGATGGACAGCCAGGACAATGTTATATTATGCATATTGCAAGATTTCTGTAATATGAGGGACACAAGCTTAAAATCTGTAATACAAGGGTCACCAGCTAAAATCTTGCCTAAGGCACCAAATTGGTCAGACCCAGTCCTGGTCAAACCACTTGTCCTATGTAGGGTCACGGGGCTCTGAACATCAGAAATTCTGGGCATCATTTCAGAGTGCCAGGAGGCAGAACAACACGATTTACTGAACTCTTCATAGGTATTTTTATTGTTCATCTTTATTGTGCAGACCGATCTATGGCATCAAAATACCTCGAGAGCATTTTGAAAGCATAAGGAACCTTCTGTATGGTATTTAGATGTCATACACAGTTCGGTCTGCACACGCAAACAAAGCCAAAACCTAGATATTTTAGGC
>NW_015506537.1:267702-268598 GCF_001515645.1 Sinocyclocheilus grahami
TTTTTATCTAGGTGTTCCAAATAAACTGCCAACTGTCAAGCGTACAGCTGCTGTAATTTTATGTACAACTTAACTTTTATACATCACATTTGAATTTGATGACAGCAACCTAATTCTTTACAGTTTTAGTACAGCAGTTTGTTTTTTAGAGACACTACCTTCGGGCTAGCTTTCATATCATCCAGCTCAAGGAAGATCTTTTGAAATGCCTCAAAAGTGTTTTTTAGTTATTTTGGGTAGCTGAGGTTTAGTGAGTATATCAGTCCCATTAGCAATGCACAGGCCCTGGGTACGTCCAGGTCTTGCTGGACTTCTGTTCCCTCGATCACAATTGTTGCTCTGGCTGGTTCTGACATTGTGGAACCTCTAGTTATAATAATCTTCATCACTTCATTGGCAATATCCCCATCATCCTAAGCAGAACAAAATCAATGTCAGTGTTTTAAGTTATATTTAAAAACAAGATTAACACAAAGTACGGTGTGCCTGACTTACCATATGTTCTTTAAACATATCTTCCTCATTTTCTCTGAGATATACCACTAAGGAACGGATAGCAGCCTCTCTCCTGCTATCCACAGAATAATCCTGTAAAGGAAAAAAAATGTTGAAAAATTTTATTTTTCAAAAAAATGGAAAAATAAAAGCTGCAAGATTGACAAGGAACAAAGCATCAACAGAACCTCCTCACAGCACAGTAGTAATGATTTTTGGAATTTCCTCAACAATAAAATTAAAGACAATCAGAAAGAAAATTTGAGTTGTGCAACAAAAGTCCTAAATGCCATAGGACAGTAAGAGCTAACAAAACTTTCTAACACTTTAGATTAGGAAACTATTCATTATTAAATAGTTGTTTATTAGCATGCATATTACTAGCACATTGGCTGTTTATT
>NW_015506538.1:0-1264 GCF_001515645.1 Sinocyclocheilus grahami
AAGTGCAAGAAAGCGGTTTCCACACTCCATGTATTATATGAATGTGATTCCATTGGATTGCACGAGAAGACGACAGACAAAGGAGTGGCGTAACTGCTCACTCTCCTTCTCTGCATTCGCTCATCTATTCAGTATGGGAATATAATGAGGATACTGATGCTGCCTCCATAGCTTGAGCACTGGAGAGGACGACAGATGAAAGAGTGGCACGTGAGTGGCGTAATTGCCCAATAAAGTGGGTTTCATTACATTACTTGCTCACCGCGGCACTGGCCAGCTGTTGTTTTGCTTTTTAATAGAAATAAAAACCACACTGGCTCAACACACAGAGAGCAGTGATCATCTCTGAACCCAGTTTAGACTGATGGGTGTGAATCTGAATCTGATGTCACTTCCTCTTCTTTCTGCTGCATGACATTAAACCCTATCGTAACATTAGCATCGTTTCAGCCTGTTTAATAAACTGAAGTTAAACCCAGTTTTAACTGAATCAATCAAACAATTTACACCTACTAACATTCATTTGAATTCAATTTATTTTAAAGTTAATCTACAGTATTTGAGCATATTACTTTAACTTCCACAAGCCCTCCTTTCAAATCTTCTCTTTTATTATGGTCACTAATTTTATATTTAAAATGTATATTTTATGTTTGACACGCATTCGTTTTTCAAATATCAAATATCTGAGGGCTGATTAGGGCTTAAAGCAGTGAAATGATGAATAATTAACCAAAAACATGACTGAAGGGGAATCTGCTTTCAACACTTGCTGCTACAAAGAAATGTATCAATAAAACTAATTCTGGAAGAATATTTTCAAGAGTCTGTTTCTGTGTCACAGTTACAGCGTTATTATAGACTGTTGTTATGTTGTAATGTTCAGATGGCATGAACACAGACTGCTGGATATATATATATATATATATATATATATATATATATATATATATATATAGTGGGGCAAGTGACATCAGCTCAATCTGATTGGCTGATAACCATGCACAGCTTCCATTGGTCCTTTGTGTCTGGATGGGCGGGGCTTAGCCAGAATTAGATGAGCATCAGACTTTGCCTGTATAGTGTTTACTGTAGTCTTATATTGTATTAACACAGTGTGTCTGATGTGAGCAAGTATCTTTATACTAGGGCTGTCAATCGATTACAATTTTTTTCCTTTTTCTGTGATTAATCGGACACTTCATGAAATTAAGCATAGACCATGTATCTTGTTTCAAATGTTTATTTTGTCATCATTTGCTAT
>NW_015506538.1:4021-8099 GCF_001515645.1 Sinocyclocheilus grahami
TGAGATAAAGATAAATCTTGCTGTAATCTGGCCTGTTATTTGTAGAGTATTTTATACTAATATTGTATTAATCTCTATTTCCTCTGGGTGCTGCGAGTCCTTCCTCCCTGCAAAATAATTCAACACAAAAGCATTTACTGAGCTCTCATGAGTGCAGATTGTTCCAGATCAATGTGAATCATCTGAAAAACTCACCAGCTCTTCTTGCACAGAGGATCTGAAGAAGAATCACAGTAGGAGCAGCAAACACTGCAGTCTTAAGAATGATCAAAATCTCTGCAGGAAAGATGGACAGATGAACAGAATCAAGACTTTCTAAATGAAATCAAAGGTATGAAATGATGATCAGTTCTTGACAAAGCACTGCAGATTGACTGTTTCAGCATTAATGAACTCTCGTACCTCTGAATAATGATCCAGCAGAACTACAGACTTCAGTTTCTGCTGGATCTGTGATCATTTACTGTATGTTACTTCAGTTCAAACATAATGAACATAGAAACAAAACATCTTAATACTTAAGCTTCGCATCACAAAAATGATAAATATGTACCAGACCTGTGTGAACTATATTAATAAATGAAAATGTCTCAGTTATGTAACCTCAGTTCCCTGAATAGAGAACGAGAGGCCGTGTCACTGGCGCTATGGGAATCACCCACGGGTGGGACGACTGACTGAACTCTTATACCATCACACCAATTCACTGGCTAGTTTCACTTTGCACCACCTCTGAAGAATAAGTCACTTATGCCTCAAGAGTGTGCTCGCGTCATATCACCTCAAAGTTTCCATTATGAAGGAAGCACTAAAAGTTGAAGAAATGTAAGAGAATGGCCAGCAATGCAGCATCTCATTCCCTATTCAGGGAACCAGGGTTACACACATTACAGAGACGTTCCCGTTCATAGGTTCACTTCTACTCTGCGTTGCTGATGCTATGAAAACAGCATACCTTCATGCCTTCTGTCAACATAAGTCTTCAGAGCCCTCACTGGGAAGAGACCACGAGGCTGCACATCACTCTCAGACTCCAAAAGCACTTGATGAGAGTGAAATGTGGTTGAAGGAAACTGAGGGACAAGGCCTAGGTCATAGTAAGACCTTAACCAGGTCAGGGGCAAAGTGCATACAATAAGGGCTGATTGACAGAGCCTTCAGATCTCTGATCCTCCTTAGAGAGGATAAGGCCACCAATAGGACCGTCTTGAGAGCCAGCGGCAATGCTGATGGCCTCAAACCGATGGCCTGCCAAACCTACCAGGACAATTGATAAGTCCCAAGAAGGGATTCGTATAGGGCAAAAAGGCCTAAGCTGTCTCCCTGTAAAAACCAAGAAACCAGGATGCCAACAAGGCTAAATCCCTAAACCCTTGATCCACTACTGGGACGGCCTTATGTGAAGCAGGCTCCACTGAACCACAGGAGACATTGCTGCCATAAGACCCAATCTACAGCATAAACCTTGTGAACTAGTTGCCCTGGTTTGAACTGACTCAAACAGTCCTGAAGTGTTGAAACACAGGCGTGTCCACATGGTTCAGGACTCTAAATCCACTCCTAGAAGAGTCGCCTGCTGACTCGGCAACAATACACTCTTCTTCTACTCGTATTCCAAGACTCCTCAAATGATCGAGAAGCATGTCTCATGAGGGTCTGAGGAGGCCATGGCAGAGCAGACAGACTAGGAGGCCATGGCAGAGCAGACAGACTAGGAGGCCATGGCGGAGCGGACAGACTAGGAGGCCATGGCGGAGCAGGGAGCTCGGGGAGCCATGATGGAGCAGACAGTTCAGGTGTCACGGATTGGCCAGGCTCAGCCACCTCCTAATCACAGCGAACACCTTCACCAGAATACTGATCACACGCACCTGTCACTAATCTGCAATCATCATCAGCCACCCTTCAAAAGCACCTCACTTCACTCCCGTGTCCGGTCTCGTTCATACGAAGTGGACTCTCTATGCTATCCGTGAGATACATTGAAAGATGTGTAAATGCAGAGCACTAATTCTGAGTATGGGTCCCCAGACTTGGCCCCATGTCACGACCCGACAGTTGAGCTACTTAAAAAAAAAAAAGCTGTAGTGTGTTTGCTCTTTGAGTATGAATACAAACTTCTTTACTTTACTTTTACTGTAGTATTTTGCTAGTTAGCTCCTGACACAATGTCACTGTACTCAAAGTGTACAGTCAGCATCAGTGTATTAATGTCTCTCGCACTCTTTTGAGCTCAGAATAAACCAGCAAATAAACGGTTTCTCGAACTGAGAGTGAACAGTTGGTGATTGCCTGTACTCCATCTCTTAATGTCTTCAGAGAGGAATTCATTATATCTAGAGACTGATTTAAGAAGAAAACAGTATCTGAGAGCCGCTGTAAAGCACTGGTGTGAGGAAGACACTGATGATGTACCTTTAGTTACGTGTGTGTTTGTAGTCGAGGGATCCTGAGAGTGTGTGCTGTGGACTGGAGTCACTGCTGTCGCTGAATCAGCTTGAGCTGTGAAAGATCAATATTAGTTCAGCTTAGATTGACAACTGTAGATTATGACAATCATATTTTAATCACACAAGATAACTTTAGCATTAGTATTATAATTGCACATCTAACAGAAACTCTTCCATAACTGATTGATGAGCTTGTTTTCTCACCTGAAGTCTTGACAGTGTATGTGACTGAGCTCTTGACTTGATCTCTCTGAGTAACTTCACCTCTCAGTCTTCCTCTTCAGTATATGATCTCAACTCTTTCTTTAAATACTATCCACCCTTCCTGTGTTTCTTCACTTCCTCTGATCTACAGACTGAGGGATAGTCTGATATTTAGTGACTCAATACCAGTGTATAATGAAGACGTGCTGCTTCACATTTCTCTTGTAAATATTGATGAAATATTTGATTTATCCTATAGAAGACATTTGTATAAGGTTTTTTTTCATTATTTTTATTTTTATTTTTTTTACTATAACTAAAAAAATACGAACTGAATGAATGCTAAGTCCTGGTGTCCTCTACAGAAGACAGCATAACATACAAAAAAATTGTTTTCTAAAATGTTATTTGTTTTCCATTTTTTTCTTATCATTTCTGAAGCACTTTGTACAATATAGTTTGTTTCACAGCAGCTCTAACGAGTCAACAGTGTCATTATAGAGCTCAAGTCAGTTCAGTGTTGATTCAGTTCAGTTGCATAGCTGTGTAAATTCATCAGTTGTACATGCATACTGTATATAGAGTGTATATGTGAATATGCATGTGTGTGTGAGTGCTGTGTTAAACTCCTCCACTGCACTCTGAACAAGCAGAACACACACGAGAGAGGGAGAGAGGACATTCTTCACATCTGTGTGTAGTTTGGTGTGTGTATGTGGCTAATTACTTTATGTTTGTGTGTAGAGTTACTAGACAAACATACCATTATTAGAAGAGTTCAAATAGTTTTAAAAGAAGTGTTTGCTTGTGCAAGATATGTGATGTTTTGCATGTTGTGTGTGTTTTCTGGTTTTGTGTGTAGAGTTTTGAGAAATGGAGCCATAGTTTCAAAAACAGTGTGTAAGAATTTGTGCTTGTGCAACATATGTGTGTTTTTTTGCATGGTGTGTGTGTGTGTTTTGTGGTTTTGTGTGTAGAGTTTAGAGAAATGGAGCCATAGTTTCAAAAACAGTGTGTAAGAATTTGTAAAAAAACTGAAAGATCAGCAGAATTAAGCAGATATACAGACAGTTGAGCTACTTTTAAAAAAACCCGTAGTGTGTTTGCTCTTTGAGTATGAATACAAACTTCTTTACTTTACTTTTACTGTAGTATTTTGCAGTGGTGGACAGTAACGGAGTAGCTTTTTAGAGCGAGTCTCCAGTGAACTGAACTCACAAGAACCGGGAGAGCGCGCGCGTCTGATGCTGCTAGAAGTAAGATACTAATGTAAAATTTTAGGATTAATTATTGTAACTGAAAATCATATTTAGGTCAAAACTGTCAGTTGTTTGTGAACTAAATCTGCTGTAAAGTGTGATCTGTTTAAGCCCACTGAAATGCTTGAATGCAGACACATCAACATCTGTGTCTCTATTTTAGGT
>NW_015506538.1:8411-10497 GCF_001515645.1 Sinocyclocheilus grahami
CCATTGTATACATAGTATGTGATAGTAAAATAAGTGTGTCCCAAAGGATAGTATGCTGAAAAGAGTATGCCAGAAGTCCCCGGATGGTCTACTATTTCAGGTCCATTTTTGAAGTGTGGATCCGTGCACACTCTAATGGCTAATATTACCCACAATCCAATGCAGTCTGACGAATGATTCGGTTGAGAACTACAAACATGAATAAACAGCCTTAAAAACTACAAACATGGCGGATGTGCACAACCAATGGTTAAGGAGAGGTTTAGATAAAGGGGTTTAAAGGGTAAGTTCACCCAAAAATGAAAATTATCTCATTAATTACCCTCAAGTCGTTCCAAACCCGTAAGACCTCCGTTCATCTTCGGAGCACAAATTAAGATATTTTTGATGGAATCTGAGAGCTGTCTGATCCTCCCATAGACAGCAAGGATCCTTACATGATCAACGTCCAGAAACATAGCAAGGAGATCAGCAAAATAATCCATGTGACATCAGCGCTTCAACCGTAATTTTACGAAGCTACGAGCATACTTTCTGTGCGCAAAAAAAAACAAAAAACGACTTTATTCAACAGTTCGTCTCCTCCGCGTCATCCTAGTGGAGGGTGAACGTAATTTCCTACACCTTCTACCTTATTGTTAGAAAACACTCTCTGTCTTTCTGTTGATTCCAGACATGCCTTACCCCTCCTTTTTCTCCCTCTCTCTCTCATTCTTATATATACAGCGCATTCTTTCTAAATCCCCCCTTCTGTATCCATCTCTCTCTCTTGATATTATGTTTTAAATATGTCTTACTTATATGCGAAGTATGCATGCTTAAATGTATACATTAGCTTCTCTTGGTTCAAATGTCCCAAATAAGGACATGATAGCTAGGAATGAGGTTCGTGATGAAACTCTGAAGACAGTTCAGCATTCTTCGCAAAAGTCTATTCCTAATATGTCCATGTTTTTCTGTACATGTGGCCATTTTATATAAACACATGTTCTTGGCCAAAGATCCTACGTGTATGTTATTCATATCCTCATTGGTTAAGAGGATGAAACTCCCCTCGACATATGCCTATATAATATCTGTATTTCTATGAATAAATTGAAGTATTGAGGATACATTTGACTGTGTGATTTTATGATTAAGCTATTGTATGATGGTTATTACATTAAGTGCACAAACAACATGCTTGAAATATAAAATTAATGCCTATGTTTTGCATAAAAAACAAACAAACTGGTTACACAACCCTAACAAGTTTTTTTTTTCTTTTTTACTTAAGAAACTCTCCTTAATGGTAAAGATATAAACATAACTGAAGATAAGGATTGTTGCAACATAATATATAATATGTTCTATAAAATTAATATTAATTGTACACAATGATAATAATGTGGTACGATATATAACACAACAACATTTTTAATGAATTAATTTTCATGCCAAGTACACACAAACATCATTAATGTGAAACATGTAATTGGGAACTATATTGGAAGTATAAAACACCTCATATAATGTAAGTTCTTACATTTGATAAGCATAATAATCAGGTGCGGCTCGTCTATGCGGCTCGCAGAGCCCCACCAAAATATTCATCCACAACATAGACCTCTATATAAACTGAAACAATAATAAATTGTAAATGTGTTCAGCATTCTGCAACACATATTTTTCAGATTTTTGATACTATTTTAAGTCGTAAAGTAAGCAGTATATATTAAAACCCTGCGCATGGCTTTAGCAGGCATCTAGTCATGATACTAAGAGGAGCAGACGGAGCCTGAGGCCTCCCGAGCTCAACAGCGCCCCACAATTTTGCAAAGTAAATCTGTGGTGAACAGGGGAACTGCAGCACGCTCTAATCGAGAGCCACTGGGGCAGATTTGCGACTGTCCTGCTGATTTTCACGTTACCTTACGTGACCCTCTATGGAACGATATTCCGGACAATTTTCAAGTAGAATAGCAAATTGTATTTTCAATTGCGTTTTCAATATGTGGACGCATAAATTGTGACATAATCCAAATGCAATTGCAAATCCTGCATTAGCGTTTGCATTTTCGCTTTCGCGAACGCACAGTGACTGCCA
>NW_015506538.1:19836-78051 GCF_001515645.1 Sinocyclocheilus grahami
GCACAAACAACATGCTTGAAATATAAAATTAATGCCTATGTTTTGCATAAAAAACAAACAAACTGGTTACACAACCCTAACAAGTTTTTTTTTTCTTTTTTACTTAAGAAACTCTCCTTAATAGTAAAGATATAAACATAACTGAAGATAAGGATTGTTGCAACATAATATATAATATGTTCTATAAAATTAATATTAATTGTACACAATGATAATAATGTGGTACGATATATAACACAACAACATTTTTAATGAATTAATTTTCATGCCAAGTACACACAAACATCATTAATGTGAAACATGTAATTGGGAACTATATTGGAAGTATAAAACACCTCATATAATGTAAGTTCTTACATTTGATAAGCATAATAATCAGGTGCGGCTCGTCTATGCGGCTCGCAGAGCCCCACCAAAATATTCATCCACAACATAGACCTCTATATAAACTGAAACAATAATAAATTGTAAATGTGTTCAGCATTCTGCAACACATATTTTTCAGATTTTTGATACTATTTTAAGTCGTAAAGTAAGCAGTATATATTAAAACCCTGCGCATGGCTTTAGCAGGCATCTAGTCATGATACTAAGAGGAGCAGACGGAGCCTGAGGCCTCCCGAGCTCAACAGCGCCCCACAATTTTGCAAAGTAAATCTGTGGTGAACAGGGGAACTGCAGCACGCTCTAATCGAGAGCCACTGGGGCAGATTTGCGACTGTCCTGCTGATTTTCACGTTACCTTACGTGACCCTCTATGGAACGATATTCCGGACAATTTTCAAGTAGAATAGCAAATTGTATTTTCAATTGCGTTTTCAATATGTGGACGCATAAATTGTGACATAATCCAAATGCAATTGCAAATCCTGCATTAGCGTTTGCATTTTCGCTTTCGCGAACGCACAGTGACTGCCATTAGCCCGGTCTGGATCAGCCTTCTCTTTTAGATAGAATAAATACTTTTGTGGGAGACTTTGAGCTTTGTAAGTCTGCAGATCTTATACATGCACAAATAGCTACATAACACAGCAAAGGAAAAATAGAAATCTCATCATATGAACCTTTAATACAAACAGTCATCCAAATGAAAATTTTCTCCAATTCTAAAGCTAAACATATATAGTGAAAGTTTGGCCCATATGTGCTCAAACATGCCATGTCTAGGCCAAATGAGACCGCTATCAGCCACATTTGGCCCAAAAGTTCTTGCTATCTGGGACATCATCTGCTATTCTCCGTAAATGGTTTTCTGTTGTTGACAGTTTTTGCACAATATAAAAATCTGCAATATTCACACATATCCTACTTCAGCTGGTTTCAATCGTGTGCTCGAGTGTCGCGACAAAGATCTTCACTCTGCTTTGTGTTTTTCTTCTTGATGGGGCTTTGCCTTCAATTCAAGCAGTAAATGATTACCTTTTACTGAATCTCAGAGAACCAAAGTTACACTTTCTGATCATAAACAGCTTTGTAATGACAAAAATGAAATGCTAGCATTGTTTATAAATGATACAAGTATATAGTTTTGTTAAATATCCATGAATAACTTGATCTACATCAACTTCGATCCACATTATAGACAGGATCGTTTCAGCATCCTCAGATTAATTAGTTTATACCAAAACTAGACAAACTATTTTTCTGTTTATTTCGTCAAACGTTCAGTTTATCCAGTAGGATCTTGTTTGATCCTGTTAGGAATGTGTTAATATCATTTGGCCCAAAAGTTCTTGCTATCTGGGACATCATCTGCTATTTTCCATAACTGGTTTTCTGTTGTTGACAGTTTTTGCACCAAATAAAAATCTGCAATATTCACACATATCCTACTTCAGCTGGTTTCAATCGTGTGCTCGAGTGTCGCGACAAAGATCTTCACTCTGCTTTGTGTTTTTCTTCTTGATGGGGCTTTGCCTTCAATTCAAGCAGTAAATGATTACCTTTTACTGAATCTCAGAGAACCAAAGTTACACTTTCTGATCATAAACAGCTTTGTAATGACAAAAATGAAATGCTAGCATTGTTTATAAATGATACAAGTATATAGTTTTGTTAAATATCCATGAATAACTTGATCTACATCAACTTCGATCCACATTATAGACAGGATCGTTTCAGCATCCTCAGATTAATTAGTTTATTCCAATACTAGACAAACTATTTTTCTGTTTATTTCGTCAAACGTTCAGTTTATCCAGTAGGATCTTGTTTGATCCTGTTAGGAATGTGTTAATATTTGTGATTTTGACTAAAATGTCTCTCACAGAATTACAGGTCTGGCTTCATATATTATCATTTGAGATGTTTTGAGACTCTGCTTCACCCACCTCATGTTTTATTTGCTCTCTCCTTCACAAGTGCACAGTTTTTATTAGTGAACTACAGTAGTAATATTTTATAATCAGTTTCAATCTGTTGTCAGATGTTTTCCGAACATCTTTCGGCTCCATGATTCAGAAAGCAGGTGAGTGAATCAAACTGAGAGAAATAGAGACTTAAACTGAATCACATCAACATTATGATTTCATTTGAGACTCTGTGAATCTGAATCAGTCAGGGATCCTGAATCTTGTTTCCAAATGAAGCTCAGCTCTGATGAACCTGATTCACTGAATCAATCTGTGTTGAGAAGCTCAGAGCGAACTGAAACTCCCTTCATCATGACGTTCAGCACTGAGTTTGAGTAAATATGAGAAGTGATGAGATGATCCTGATCATCATCTGGACATGGAGCCGTTTATCTGCTCAGATTCAGATTTCAGTCTTCAAGTTGGTCTCAACGAATCAGAAGAATCCAGTTGATCTTGTGTTCAGATCAGTGAAACATCTCTAGCCTCTTTAACTCTCACTGTTTCAGCTCATTCACACAGTTTTAAAGTATTTATTAATGATTTCACTGTGAAGGAATTCAGCTTTTAATTCTTGCAGACGAGACTCGTTAGTTGATAATGGTTCTGTATTCTGTGTAAATATAATGCAGCTGCTGATATAATAAAAAGGAGAAATGTGCTAAATGCTGTGATTTTAAACCATTATTATTCTGAAATCTGATGAAATGATGTAAGGTTGAAAGGTTGAGAAGGATGTTTAACATGTCTCCAGCAGGATCTCAGATCTTCTGCTCTAAACCCCAGTGATCTGCTTGTATAGTCAGCACTGCAGAAGCGAGCTGTCTGTGTAGGGAGGGAACAGAGCTAGTGATTCCTGTCAGGTGAATAATAAGTACAATCTGTGATCAGTGAAGTTATAAAGAGTTTAATTAGGCTATTAAGTACTTTATTGGTATGACTTTTTTATTTTCAAAGCATCAATACACAATATAAATCATAGACAGAGCGAAGATGTGCCAGTAAGTGTAATAACACTGGTTTTACTGCGGCACATGTCTGATAATAATAACACCAGCATCTGATCTGTTTTAATGTCTTTAATGGAGGTTCATATTTGCTGAGTGTCGGGTGGGTGGCGCCAGATATCCATTATTGGATTATTATTAGTGAGCATGAATAGCCTGGTAATGTTTCTCTGCTTGTGTCTGATGTTTTGTGCTTTATATCGTGTGTGTCTCGTGTTCAGTGAGCTGTGACTGTAAACACTGATATGAGTTTATTCACAGTCCTGCTCTATTCCTTCAGTTCAGATCAATGCTTCATGTGGTACATTTACGTAAATTATCTCATTTTTGCTTTAAGCTATGAAACAAAGACTATATATCACTAATCACATTTGTCAGGATTTGTCTACGGGATCACGTGATGGCTGAGATGACGTCAAACCGAAAGTGAAAGTAAAGCTGAAAGACTTTGCTCGACTCCTGCTGAGATTATATTTCCCATAAAAAAAATGTGCTTTATGCACATATGATACTTTTTGTATAGTGTAAACCATTATAAATATAGACTATATTGAGTTTTCATGTTTTTATTTGCTTTCATCTTCATGGGCTCGTTGTGATCAGATTCGGTGAAAATGGCGACCAGACCTGAAACTCTTCCTGCCAAACAACCGAAATATGCCCCTTGCTTAGGCCTTGCGCTTGTGAGCAGCCCCTTACAACATTGAGCTCTGATTGGCCAATAATGGCTTTTATTTAGTTCGTAAATTATTATACCTAGATCATTTTAATATTTTGTTTGCATGATAAGTTTTGCATGATACACAACATTATTAATCTAAATGGGATGGTAAGGGGGATGGAGGTTCAATTCAAGCCCTGCTTGTTCATAACAGTAGACCTGAAAGAAGTGACAGATACAAGAAAAAAAAAAAAAGTACACACACGACTTATTTTGTCTCGGTGGACAAAATTAAATGTTTTACTGCAGTTCAATTCTAAACAACAAACCCTCGAGTTTCACTTCATTCATTGAACACGCTCTGCCATGCTATAATAAAATATCCAGTAACACAACAAACTCAGTTTCTCTATGTCTCATCTATTTTTCCGGATAGAAATAGACAAGATTCCTAATATTATCTTGGTGTCATTCATTTTTGAGTCAAATCTGCCAGCTTTCTATTCTCCACCACATGTAATGTCTGATTACGTTTCTTTTAGGGAATTAATTATTATTAATTCATTCAGTGTTTGAAAGGACTAGACTCTGAAAATTCGAGGTCCACCTGATTAAACTGAATTCAAATTTGACAATTTACACTTTAAATCAACGGTCGTCCAGCGAGCCGGTGATCTCAATATATTTTAACAACTTGAATCTTTGTATTTCCCTGGCCACGGGTAATACGTTCTTTGATAAGTAAGCTACGAGCTAGGTAACGTGATCTTTGGCAAGGTTTTGACTTTAAAGTTATACAACACGAGACAATGATTCTTTATAAGTGAAACACAAATTTTATTGGCTATTCTAGATTACATTCAAACTAAGCTAAAACACACATACACACATACACGCAAAGATTCAAGGAAATTAGTTAACGGAGTTGCATGACGTTTTCAAAGTTCTAACTCGTTTCCACGAGTGGTTTTAAATTCAGTCTGAGAGAATCCCAAAGCAGAGATTTTCTTATCTTTACTGCTTAAATCAATCATCAGCACCGATTTCAGCAGCTGTAAGATTTGTTTGTACTTGCGTTTTTGCTGAAATCTGAGTTGTTCCTCGTGGCTACTGGAGGGGATTCCGTTGCTGATTGCCTGTTGATCTGGCGCCGGGATGACATTGGGATGACGTCCTTTTGGGAAAGCCCTCGTTGGATTGGTTGGTCTCTTGATGACGGAAGAAGCTTGAGCAGTTCTGCTAAAAGTCTGAGTTTGCAAGACTTCAAGTTCTTTGAAGATTGCGAAGCTTCAACTGAAGTGTTTGAGTGTTATATGACCGGTCGCTTTGATGGTAAGCGTGTGAGCACAAGTTGGAGTGCTCTTAACATGGCGAAAAGCGAAGAGCAAGCAAGCCCTGGAGTCTGTCTTGGGTTTTTGATCCGCGGCGTCAGTCCGTCCCACGGCGTTATCTTCCAATCGACGTCTTGGATTGGTTGGTCTCTTGATGATGGAAAAAGCTTGAGCAGTTCTGTTGAAAAGTCTCTGTTTGCAAGACTTTAAGTTCTTTGAAGATCGCGAAGTTCAACTGAAGTGTTTGAGTGTTATATGACCGGTCGCTTTGATGGTAAGCGTGTGAGCACAAGTTGGAGTGCTCTTAACATGGCGAAAAGCGAAGAGCAAGCAAGCCCTGGAGTCTGTCTTGGGTTTTTGATCCGCGGCGTCAGTCCGTCCCACGGCGTTATCTTCCAATCGACGTCTTGCAAGTTGGAGCGTGCATACATTAACAAAGGGGCTTCAATTCATCACATGAGAAAAATCTTTGCGAAGACTCAGTTGATACTTTTATAAAGTTTCCTAATGCGAGTCTTGTACCCACTATTAAAGTTTACTTCATTTCAACATTCGGCATTTGCCGTGCCCATTTGTTCAAGATTAAACTTCACATATTACACACATTTTAATAACCATATCTCCTAAAAGGCTAATAAAACACTGATTAAAGTTGCACCGATTACATGAAACACGTCAAACATATACTGTATATAAGACACATTATTTGTGAATATGGTTGCCCCTTTTATACTTTTAAATGATTGTCTGTTGAAATTGTCGGTTGTAAGTTTCGTGTCCCTTTGTTCCAACGACCAGAGCACGGTTCTGTTGGGATGCAGGATGTGAGGGGAATCATGTGTTAGTCACGTATGAGATCCCGTGCTCGCAGGCCTGAGGGTGTGATTAAATTACTGTCCTTTTCCTGTTTGGATATAATAGTTACATTCATTGGTGGTCACAAGACATCACGAGGAAGCTATAAGTTGTAGCACCTCATACAAAAGATCTCTGTGGTATCTCTTGATTAGATTAATCCAGACCTCATGATGGCTGATAGGGGCATATCACAGTCCTGTGGTTTGTGGTATTAAGAAATCCCTACAGCCATTAGTGCCCCCTTGTGACTTTAAGAGGTATTGCTTTGATGACTTAGCATTTCCCTTTAACGATCCCTTTAACAGTATTAACCGGACGCAGTTCAGAGCACGGACATTATTCGCTGTTGTTCAAGCTGTTGTTGTTTTCTACTGAGTGCGTTCATACACAAGTGAGTGATGGTGTTTATGTTATTCATTATCTTTAAATTGCTGTATTTTGAAGGCATAAGTCTGTGTTATCGCTAGTTGCTAATTACAATCATGTATGTGCGCCACACGCATTGTGTATTGCATCATCCATACGGAGCCAGTGAATGCATATGAGAGATGGTTAAATAGCGATATTGGAGTATAATATTGTAAACTTTAAGTCACTTTGAGTATGTGTATATTATTATTTATTGAATAAGTGAGATTGTTTGTGGTATTTAAGCCATATTTATCGGTTCTTCCGAGCTCACGTGTCAAAGAACATGATGCCAGTTTCACAAGTGCTAATCTAGTCTGTACATGTCTGAATCTATCGTTATATCACTAATTTGCTACTATGCTATATTGCTATTACGTTTAAGTATATATATTATGTTTAAGTAACAGAGTGAGTTTATATTTCATTACTAATTGGTTATTGTTATTTATGTTTGTTTAGAACCACTCATACTAAGCTACACTCCAAACTACTCTGTACTAATCTGCCATACTCTCTGCTACCTGTACTACAATCATTCACTCAACCAAATTCAAGGACTGTAAACCTCTACAAGTCTTAAACCATTAAAGTGTACTTCGTCTCTGACCGGACGACTTATGTCTGCTCAATTTCCACCAGCACCCACACTAGTCTACCTCACAAATGGTCATTCGAGCCGGATTGAAGAGCTGTCATAAGAATGATGCATCAGAGTGATCCAGATCCTAGACCTGACCTTCCTGAGCCCGCAGTCAGACCCAGACGAGTGGTGCGGCTCCCTAGTTACTTGTCAGATTTCGAGCTCACTGATCATCAACAAAGGTTACAGTCAAGACAGAGAGTAGATACTTCACTACACCTCAGAAATGAGTGATGATTCAGAATTGCAAGGAGCAACTGCACTCAAGCTCACCAACACCTCCACTGAGTATGGAACAGGTATGCAGTCATGGCAGCCGCTGATAGAGTGGAGTCCCAGTAGAGAGTATGAACAACAGCGAGCACATACTTCACCTCTCCCTGAGCTGTCGTCAGAAGTTCTAGCAGAGTTCCAGCAGTTGCGGAAAGAGACGGAGGAACTGCGACGCCATTCCTATGAGCAGATAAGGAGACTGAAGGAGAAGAATGAGGCCCTAGAAACTCAGTTGAGCCTAATTGCAGTGAGTGATCGGTCAAGTCGTTATCCAGAGAGTACATCTTCCCCTGTTCCTCAACCACGCGTTAATACTCTGCCTATGACAACAGATGCCAGGCCCATCCCTCTGCCTAGATCCAAGCTACCCCAGAGACCAAGTGTCAGTGCAGCAGAGTCATTCAGACAAGATCGCTTGCATGACTTAGAACAGAGGCTTCGGCAGCTGGAGATGACATCACCGCCAACTCATGCCCGACCCTCACAGCACCAGTCCTTCCCCCATAGATCTTATGACAGAGTTGATGATCGTAGAAGTGGCTACAGCACGACCCAGTTACATGTTCCTCCCAGTCAAGAGAGTACATATAGGGGACCAGCTCCAACCATCCCAAACTTTGTGAAGCCAGATCCGAGAGAGTTCTCCCGTCTGCGCATCGCTTTGGAGAACATTCTGCCTGCAGACGCTACAGAGAGATTTAAGTACCAGATTCTCGTCGATCACCTGAAGTTGGAGGAAGCCCTGTTGATTGCAGACTCCTATTGCAACTCATTATACCCCTTCTCAGATACTATGGAGGCACCAAACCAACAGTATGGACAGCCTCACCAGTTGGCCCTTCAGAGAATAGCCCAGCTTATGGACGGTCCGAACATCAGCCAAGGGGATGTGAGAGCCTTCCGAATGTTTGCACTGAAAGTTCGCTCTCTAGTTAGTATGCTTCAGCAGCTGGGGAATAAAGGCTACATGGAGTTAGCGTGCGGTTCCCATGTATCAAGACTGTTGTGTAAGCTTCCACATGATCTGCAGACTAGTTTTAGACTGTCTGTCCATCCCCAACAAGTTCCCATCCCAACCATGCTCGATCTCTCAGCATGGTTAGAGTTTGAGCTGCAAGTTCAAGAAGATAGTACCAGGTTCTATCCTCCATTGAGTAAGCCAATGCCCACACACAAGAGGGGACACCAGAGCGACACGAGACAGCCAACGCAGGCCACAAGTATCTTTCTCGGTACAGAGAAAGACAGCCGTGACAAGCCAGGTGAAGCTTCCGACCCTAAGCCCAGAGACAGGAAGATGTTCTGCCCATATTGTGATGCTCAAGACCACTACTTGAATGGGTGTGCCAATTTCCAGAGACTTAACAGAGATCAGAAAGTGCATTGGATACAATCACACAAGAGATGTAGGCGTTGTGGAAGAGCCCATCAAGCTGCACAGTGTAACCTCAAGACACCCTGCAAAAGTTGTAATTGCCGTCATCTGTACATCCTTCACGAGGTTAATGATAGATCCTTTGTGAAGATGCCTGAGACACCTAAGGTCGGACCTTCAGAGAATTGCTTGGTGAACACGACCACAGAGACACTGTATCTAGATCGGCCCACCGACAGTCGACGTGTCTTACTAAAGATCTGTAAAGTACTCCTGAGAAATGGCAGTCAATGCTTAGAGACATACGCCCTCTTGGACGACGGGTGAGAGCACACCATCCTCCTTAATTCAGCGGCCCAGCAGCTCGGATTGACTGGTCGACCTGAAGAGCTTGTTCTACGTACAGTCAGACAAGACCTTCACATCCTGCATGGTGCTTCAGTAACCTTCACAGTGTCGCCAACGTCCCAACCCAAGACTTCATTCAGGATTCGTCAAGTCTTTACAGCTGAGACATTGGGATTAGCTGAGCATACATATCCAGTAGATGAGTTACAACGCAAATATAGCCGTCTGCAAGGTCTACAGTTGCCACCTGTTGAATCCGTCCAACCACTCCTCCTTATAGGGTCAGATTACCCTCACCTCATTACCCCAGTAGAGCCAGTTCGTCTAGGCCCACCTAACGGTCCTGCCGCTATCAAGACCAGACTAGGTTGGACCCTGCAAGGTCCCACTCAAGAGGTCACGCATCACCTTCCCAGACAGCAGTGTCTCTTCACAGCTACTTCAAGCTCATATACCGACCTGTACAGACAAGTTGAGAAATTGTGGGAACTAGACGTGCTCCCGTACCGCAGTGAGAAGCTCATTACTCGCTCAAAGCAAGATCAAGACACCGTTTCACTGCTCAAGTCCAAGACTACTTGAGTTACAGTAGATGGAGTAGCCAGATATGCCACACCCTTATTACGAGTGAAAGATATGCCTCTCCTGCGAGCTTCCACAGATACCTCTCTGCCCTGTCTCAGAGGAATTGAGAGGCGATTAGCCAGAGATTCAGCACAAGCAGCAACCTACCAGGTGGAGATGAACAAGTTGAAGGAGGCAGGATACGCACAAGTGATACCTTCCGAACAAGTGGATCAAGCTGAGGAGTCATGGTACATTCCCCACCATATGACACAACATAATGGCAAGAACAGAGTCGTCTTCAACTGTTCATTCCAACATGGAGGGAAAAATCTCAACCAGTTGCTTCTCCCTGGTCCCACACTGGGTTCTTCTCTGATGTCTGTCCTCCTGAGGTTCTGTGAAAACACTGTTGCCTTAAGTAATGATATTCGAGGCATGTTCCATCAGGTGCGACTGCTACCAGATGACCGCCTACTGCTAAGATTCCTCTGGAGGGACCTCAACAGAGATCAGTCCCCCCAAGTTTACGAGTGGCAAGTTCTCCCATTTGGGACAACATGCAGCCCTTGCTGCGCAACTTTTGCCCTCCAAAAGCATGTCATCGACCATAGTCAGCCAGGCGAGGAATTCCGAGAAAGTATAGAGAAGTACTTCTATGTGGACAACTTCCTTCAGAGTTTCCATTCCCAAGAAGAAGCCAGGGCATGGGCATCTTAAGTTGCGAGACCTCCTAGCCACAGGAGGATTTGATCTGAGACAGTGGGCCAGCAATGTCCCTCAAGTACTGGACTCTATCCCATCTGAAGCCAAGTCAAGTAACCTGGTATTGTGGCTTACCCAAGAGCAACCAGATGCACAAGAGTCCGCACTTGGACTACTCTGGCACTGTACCTCCGACACACTGTCATACAAGTATCGCCCCATTGAATGCTCTGCCCCTACTATGCGTCATATCTACAAGGTTCTAGCCAGTCAGTATGATCCCCTGGGGTACATCGTCCCTTACACCACGAGAGCTAAATTCCTAGTTCAGCATCTGTGGGACAAAAAAAGGGAATGGGATGACCCTCAACTTCCAGACGAACTGCTTCAAGCCTGGCGAACATGGGAGCAAGAGTTACCAAACATTCAGCGCATCTCCATTCCCAGATGTTATGTCACTTTAGAGTTGGATAACCCCCAAAGTATCAGAAACCTACACATTTTCTGTGACGCTTCAGAGCGAGCTTATGGCTCAGTAGCCTACATCCAAACACTCAGTCCTCAAGGAGACATAGAGATAGATTTCTTGACATTCCAGAGTTTCTCCAAAGAAACAACAGTCCATACCTCGTCTCGAGTTGTGTGCCGCTATGACAGGAGCACAACTTGCCAAATTACTGAAGTCAGAGCTCAGTGTTCCCATACATCAGGTCACACTCTGGTCGGATTCCACCACTGTGTTGGCATGGATTCAAGCTGACTCGTGTCGATTTAAAGTCTTCGTCGGAACGAGAATAGCAGAGATACAGGAGTTAACAGACTCCAAGGATTGGCGTTATGTTGATTCAAAGTCTAATCCTGCTGATGACATCACTAGGGGCAAGACCTTGGCCGAGTTAGCCAAGGCAAGCAGATGGAGTCAAGGCCCATCATTCCTTCTCCTACCAGCAGATCAGTGGCCTCAGTGTCCTCTCCTACAGCTACCTACTGAAGATGCAGAGCTGAAACCGTTCACATTCTGTGGACTTACAGTTCCTGTCACCAACCCAGCCTTGCCTGATTGCAATCAATTTGGATCTTATAAGGAACTACTAGCAGCTACAGCTAGAGCCTTGCACGGGGCGGCTACCCCTATGGAAGTGTTAACAGCTGAGCATTATAGAGAAGCCAAACTAGCCGTCCTTCATCAAGCAAAAATCCATAGTTTCCCAGTCGAGATGGCTCATCTTAAGTCAGGTAAACCTCTACTGATGAGCAGTCGTCTCTTGTGCCTTGCCCCAGAGTATGACCGCACTACCCACCTCATCAGAGTTGGGTGGTCGTCTCAGACGAACAGAGCAGCTAGACGAATCCGCCATTCACCCTATAGTTCTCGACCCTAAGCATCCCCTAAGCAGACTCGTAATCCAGGACTTTGATGAAATTCTACACCATCCAGGAGCAGAGAGGGTGTTTGCTGAATTACGTCATAAGTACTGGATATTGAGAGGCCGAGAAGCTATTTGGCATCACCAGAGAACGTGCTTAGGCTGTAAACAGTGGAGAGGCCAACCCAGCATTCCCAGGATGGCCGACTTACCTCCTTCAAGACTGCGCTTACTTCAACCAGCCTTCTACACCACTGGAGTGGATTGTTTTGGCCCTTACCTCATCAAGATCGGGCGCAGACATGATAAACGATGGGGTATCATATTTAAGTGTCTGACAACGAGAGCAGTATACCTGGACCTGCTCTATCAGATGGACACAGATTCATTCTTAATGGCCCTCCAAAGATTCATCTCCCGCAGAGGCAAGCCATTTGAGATAATCTCTGACCAAGGTACAAACTTCAGAGGAGGCGAGAGAGCACTACAAGAAGATTTTTCTGTGCTCCATCCTTCCCTCCATGAGCAATTAGCCAGCCACCAGATTAGTTTTAAGTTCAACCCCCCAGGTGCTTCATACTTTGGAGGCTGTTGGGAAAGAGAAATAAGATCGCTGAAATCAGCGCTCTGTACTAGTATAGGGGATCAAATTGTGACAGAGGAAGTACTGCGTACTGTTCTTGTTGAGATTGAAGGCAT
Organism: Sinocyclocheilus grahami; assembly: GCF_001515645.1. Taxonomy (NCBI): domain Eukaryota; kingdom Metazoa; phylum Chordata; class Actinopteri; order Cypriniformes; family Cyprinidae; genus Sinocyclocheilus; species Sinocyclocheilus grahami. The sequence goes on from NW_015506538.1 coordinate 32,427, forward strand.
TCTCAATTCGAAGCCACTCGGATATACGTCCTCAGACATAGCGGACCCTGACCCAGTCACTCCCAACACGCTGCTCATGGGGCGGCCTGACTCATCCTTGCCGCAAGTAGTATACCCCGAATCAGAGTTGCTGAGCAAACGGAGATGGAGACACAGTCAGCTTCTAGGAGACCAATTCTGGAGACGTTTCCTCCGGAACTATCTCCCAGAACTGCAAGTCCGACAGAAGTGGCACAGAGAGGCAGAGAATCTACAGCCAGGCACAGTTGTCATGATTGTTGATCATCAATTACCCCGAGCTCTATGGCCAGTTGGACAAGTAACAAAAGTGTATCCTGGAGAAGATGGGCGAGCCCGGACTGCAGAAGTGGAAGTCAAGAATAAGACCTATTTTCGTCCCGTCACCCGGCTCATCAGCCTCCCAGCTTTACCAGATTGATTACCCTTTAGTACTACCTCTTACTTACTTGATCACTTACCTTAGTGCCTTATCTAAATTACACATTTACCCAGCAAATGTGGGGGCGGCTGTAGAAAAGGCCGGCTATATATATAGAGCCATTAGTGCCCCTTGTGACTTTAAGAGGTATTGCTTTGATGACTTAGCATTTCCCTTTAACGATCCCTTTAGCAGTATTAACCGGACGCAGTTCAGAGCACGGACATTATTCGCTGTTGTTCAAGCTGTTGTTGTTTTCTACTGAGTGCGTTCATACACAAGTGAGTGATGGTGTTTATGTTATTCATTATCTTTAAATTGCTGTATTTTGAAGACATACATTTGTGTTATCGCTAGTTGCTAATTACAATCATGTATGTGCGCCACACGCATTGTGTATTGCATCATCCATACGGAGCCAGTGAATGCATATGAGAGATGGTTAAATAGCGATATTGGTGTATAATATTGTAAACTTTAAGTCACTTTGAGTATGTGTATATTATTATTATTATTTACTGAATAAGTGAGATTGTTTGTGGTATTTAAGCCATATTTATCGGTTCTTCCGAGCTCACGTGTCAAAGAACATGATGCCAGTTTCACAAGTGCTAATCTAGACCAGAGAGGTTAAAATGTCTGTAAGGAATCTCAGTCTGTTCTTTGTCTCAGAGGTGGGGGGAAAAGTAAATCCGACGAGCTTGTGATCGTGATTACTATCACTGGTTTACATGTGCATCTCTTTGACCATTAATCTTGTTTACTTGCCCCAAAATTGACAATCTCCTAGGAATTGTCAATAAGTGTTCTTTTGTTTAAATGCTGTGAGCTACTCAAAGCTGCTAGTTGGTTCAGGCTTGTGGTGCAAGGATCTGATTTACGAACATCCTGTGTCTTGGGCCCCTGTGGAATTCGGCTCCTTGTGTTTCAACCATGTTTTGACCAAATCTTAGATTGTCTGATTCGGTCTGATATCCTACAATTTCCATATGCGAAAATCATCATGCGTGAAAATCCGATGTCAACCTTTGAGCTCCGGGGATGAAAAATGTTGTTTGAACAGATGTTTGAACGTGACCAAGGATGACAAGCGATAAATGAATTCCTGAGGAATGTTTTTGAAGATTTTATGGAGCGTTCCCACATTCGGACTCATCTGCAGCGCACGTGCCCGTGAGGGGTGACCGGTTGCTGTGTGTAATGCTCGCTCTCTCGCTCTCGACCATCACACAACAATTCTGCATACATAATAAAATATTATTTTAAGCGATCTGAATTATGAGGACTCATCATAAACACATTTACATTGCTATATCAGTGTCATTATACAAATTTGTGTTCTGATAAATCATATAAACAAGCACGCACATAAACATTTCAAGCTAAAGAGAGACTTATCTCTATTTGAAAGAATATGGAAATAAATAATTATATATGACAGCATGTTTTATTACCATGCTACTAATTCAAATCATTCATTATTTAACTTTATTAAACTTATAAAACACATTTTAAATGAACATTTTCGTTTCTCACTAACTACACATAAACGTTGTTTTCGCAAACATGTACATTCACGCTGCTCACATATTATCGTAGCCCAGCTCGTGTTGAATACAGTATAATCAGACTTTAGCCATAAAAATATAAAAATATAAAAAAATATTTTGAAGATACTGAAAAACACAAATGTCAAAACGTCTCCAGTGCACCAGTGATTATAGGGGAGAGTGGGGCACAAAGTAACACTTTTGACTTTCTCAGTTTGTGTATAATTTTTTCATCTACAGTAATTTTACACTTGTCTAGGACAAATATGTAGTTTTGTTTCATGATTACAGTGTATACATTTTTCTTTATTTACCCTCAAAAAATGGAAGTGAAATGTGACAACATGCCCCGTAACTAAAATATTTTGTTAATAAAATAAAATAATACTTTTTTTCAAATAAAATAATGGTGTTTTTTAATAATTAAAAATAATCTGATTTTTGAGTTTGACTATGAACACATTGCAATCATGCTTGGGACGGCCAATATAAACGATCAAAAATGCTTTACGTGTCTTGAAATAATAATTTCTAAACATTAAACATTGACTGTCAGTCTTTATTCACCTGTTTCTCGTTGTTTCTCATTCAAATTCACTAAAGTAAATAGTGTAAATTACATCACTAATGTCATAGAATAGCACATTGGAACACAGTGTTACAACGTGCCCCATCTGCGCAACTGCAGTTGAAAACCGGTTAGTGTCTTCTGCTAGTTAGCGAAGCATTAAAAAACTATCTAAACTGATAAATAACAGATTGGAGATTAAAATAATAGCAGATTTGTCTCATTTTAAATTATTAATAAAAACAGAGATTGTGAGGTAGACTAGTGTGGGTGCTGGTGGAAATTGAGCAGACATAAGTCATCCGGTCAGAGACGAAGTACACTTTAATGGTTTAAGACTTGTAGAGGTGTACAGTCCTTGAATTTGGTTGAGTGAATGATTGTAGTACAGGTAGCAGAGTAGTACAGAGTAGTTTGGGGTGTAGCTTAGTATGAGTGGTTCTAAACAAACAGAAATAACTATAACCAATTAGTAATGAAATATAAACTCACTCTGTTACTTATACATAATATATATACTTAAACATAATAGCAATATAGCATAGTAGCAAATTAGTGATATAACGATCGATTCAGATATGTACAGACTCTGGTCTTCACAGAACGTATCCTTACGTCCACAGAATGCTACAGAAACTACCTTTCCATGTATATATGCACCTAAATGACGCTAAAAGGACTTATGAGCAACTAATCATTTCTATGGATAACTCCATATTATGTATGTAACCCACACGTTTAACTATCATGTTTTAATCACGTATTGTGTATGTCTTTTTGATAACTATTGAATAGCTTAAGGGTTCCTATTCATGTTTAGTATGTGTGTGTTTGAATCTTCATGCTTGAGACGTTTCTTCCAATCAAATCTTTGTCAAATGTATCATATTCTTGTTATAGAAATCATGTCCAAAATTATACTCTGCAAGAGCGGGAAAACTCGGACCATGTGAATGATGAGATAACAGTTGATTTATGAATTGGGAGGAGAAACATTGCAACACCCCGAGCTACAATTGGTCGAGGCACCATTTGGGGTGTGTTAAACAGCCCGGTTTAAATACTCAGGACACCATCAAACTTGGCTTTTTGTGTCTAGCTTTTAGCTTTTCGCTTTTAGTCATGTTTTTTAGTTATATGCATTTTCCGTTGAGAGTTTTGTGTGTTCCGAGTTAAGTTTTGCCCAACGCCTTGTCTCTGAAAGAGTGCCATCTAAACTTCAACTTCAGACCACAGCTCCACGTCGTCAGCCAACGCCCAACCACTGGCTTCCCCAAGACTGAACTTCCAGCCAATCAGAAAAGCGGGAAAACCGACAACAAAAGGGAACCCCGGACGCAACGCAAGTACCTCCAGATCCTAGCTGAACTGGTGCATTTAATATAAATTTTAACCTCATTGAGCAAACTCAATGCGAGGGTTAATTAAGTGATTGATGGTTGTTCAGATCTATGCAATTGCACATATTGCTGTAAACTTGGGATTTCACATTTTCATTCTCTTAAACTAATTATTTCCTCACTTTCTCTCTTTCTGCAGCTTGTGTGTATGCGTGTGTTCATGTGTTAGATTAGTTTATATGTCTTAGATGTATCCAATAAAGCCTAATTTATATTGAAAAGAGAAGTATCTCGTGTTTTGTGCTCACAAGTTAATGTCTTAAACTGCCGATCTTGTTACTGTGCTAATTAATAGTGGTTTCACTATATTTTGGATATTAATATCCATTGCAGAGTTGATGTTATACGGCTCGTTCAATGAATCGCTGGCCGTCTCAGTGATCAGCCGTAAAACAGTGATTCTGTCCAAATTCCCTTTAAAATCTTAAATGATTCCCTTTGAGCTAAATTGACCTGTTTCCCTTACAAAATTATTATGTCAGAGGTCAAGTATGAATATGATTATCAGGTCAAAAGTTCAAAGTAATCAATCAAAAATGACGTTTGGTATCGGGTACTCACTACTAACACGTCTGCTTGAGCGACCGGAAGCTGGAGATTACAGTTTATAAAGTTTTAAAAATCTATATTTTTCTTACACTAACACATTGTTTCGCTCCAGAAGCTCTTTATTAACACCCCGGAGCCGTGTGGAGGAGTTTTATGATGGATGGATGCACTTTTTTAGGCTTCAAAAACAGGGGCACCATTCACTGCAATTATACAGCTTGGAAGAGCCAGGACAATTTTAAATATAACTGCAATTGTGTTCGTCTGAAAGAGGAATGTCAGATACACCTAGGAAGCCCTGAGGGTGAGTAAATCATGGGCTAATTAAAATTTTTAGGTGAACTATCCCTTTAATTAATTTTCATACAAATCTCTTTTTTTATACTAAGATGCAGAAGACGAAATAGTGTGTTTGTCTGAGCATCAATTGTATTTTAACTTCTGAAATACGTTAGGTATTGTGTCTGTATTATATTTGTATTTTTGCTGAAGAGGGGTGATACAATCACAGAAAGCCAAAAACAAAGATTCATTGTGCTGTACTCTGTTTATTTCATGCAGCCACAACAATAAACTCTCCAGATAAGCAGCAGATCCAGTTTTTTCATTCTGTCATCCAGTAATACAACACAACATATCAGTGGTCAGAGTTGAGCCGGCTACAAATACATAAGGCATATGGATTCAAAATTCAAGTATGTATAACTTGCAGTTCATGTTACAACTAGGCATTTCTGGACCTAGAAGCAGCATTATTTTGTATGATTGTTTATTTTGCACTTTATCAGAAGCTTTATCAAAAAAAATAAATAAATAAATACATGCAGATACAGATACATGTGCACAATTGCAAGCAGTAAGTTGATCACTTAAGGAATCTGGCCACTAGTGTTTCTAATTAAATTCCATGACATGCTACATTTTATGTGTTAATCACAGCAAGGATTGCTTGATTTTGCACATGCTTTAAATAGTTTCCTTTACTGCAGAAATCACAGTCAGAGAAAACTCGAATATAATGATTGATGCGCACTTGACTCGTGAGATGGCTTAGCAGCATACATACATTGCCGGGTCCTGTTGGTGTCATGCGGATACTCTACTTGATTGCATACCCCGATCGAAATGCAGTCAAATACGCTAGTCTGATTATGTCTTTAAATTAGTTCGAATTAGGCTTATACTAAAAAACTTTTACTTGTACATCCGTACAGGAAATCAGCATGCAGTGTATCTGGTTGCCATGACAACTTCATGCACTTGCTGCTGCTTAAGAATGTGCTTGAATATTATATATGAATTTAAAATAATTTTAGGTTTTAACATGAATATTTAGAATCAGACGCAACATGTAATTTTTTTTTTACAATAATACTTTTATATATTAGTTCTAGATAGCATTGCTGTTCATCATGTGTTTTAAGTACCAATGTATGGACGTTCTCTGGTAGAACATGATTGTGGGCCCCCAAAAACCAGTGGCCTGAGAATATGTCCCACAGTACATGCTAAAGAAAATTACATGATGCTGCACACAGTTGCACCAAGAGCTGCACCAGCAGCTGCACCAGCAGCTGCACCAGCAGCTGCACCAAGAGGACCAAGACAGAGTCCAAGAAATCCACAAAGAATACCACCAAATAATGATCCTAAAGTTGCGTTCGCAGATACAGATGCTGAGGTAGGGTATTTATGCTCAAACTGCTCAAGAAATTCCCTCTCTTCCTTCTCTTGTCTGAATCTCTGAGCATCTGCAAACATCTGATTGCTGTAGTGTCCTCCTCCATTCTGCTTTATCATTGTGTCAATCATCTGCAGCAGATCATTCACCTGCTCTCTGTTATTCTCATCTTTATTATCGAAGACGTGAAATCTGCCTCCACACTGCTGAACTACTTGTCTTAATCTACTGTTCTTCTTAATTTCATCCTCTATGGTCTCTTCTTCTAGCTGATCTCCGTGAGTGAAGAGAATGATGGAGTATTTTAACACCTCCTCACCAAACATCACCTTAATCTGCTGAGGAATCTCCTCCTCCTGCTGAGTGAATCTACCCACAGGAAACACAATGAGAAGAGCGTGAGGTCCAGGACTGGATAAATAAACACTTCTCGCTATCTCTTTCACTAAATCTCCATGCTGCATGTCTGTGTCAAAGAATCCAGGAGTATCAACTACAGACACTGATCTGCCTGAAACAGTGGTGTGTTTATCTGAACATTGACTGGTTACTGAACGCATACTCTGTGCAGATTTAAACACATTCTCTCCCAGGATTGTGTTTCCAGCTGCACTTTTCCCAGCACCAGTTTTACCCAGAAGAACAATCCTTCTGGATGAGCCACTGTCAGCAGCTGTCTGTTGTCTGTTTAGTCTTCCTCCTTCTGATGCTGTATAAAATACAAAACAGATGTAAGCAGGTAGTCATTTTGAAGAGACTCAACTGAAGTCATTACAATGTGTTGATATGTTACACATATTTAAAAAAATCCAATATTAGCACATTTAACTTTACAGCCATTTAGTAGTTTATTTTTTATTTTTTCAATTTCAAACCTGAATCCTAAAACAAAAGAAAAAAAACTATATGCGCATTTTAAAATGTTTTTTTTAATTTTTTAAACAGTGTAGCTGTGCATTTACATATGAAACCCAAGATAGAGTTACAGAACTGAAATTAAGTTTACCAACAATATAATGCACAAATCAATATTTGATTTTAAGACTCACCCTTTAACCCCAAAGAGTCCTGGATCATTTGTATGAATAGAAGTTTAACTTGCATTTTAGTAGGTTCTTTCTTGTTGTTGAACACATGGTATCTCTGATCATATTTCTGAATAAGTTTCTTCAGTGCTTCATTCTCATTGATGAATTCTTGTATTGTCATGTTTCTGTCTTCCAGTTCGTCTCCTCTGGTGAAGATGATACAGGTTTTCTTCAAGCGCTCTTCTCCTAACAGCTTCTCAATCTTCTCCACAGTTTCTCTCTCTTCTTCAGTGAATCTGTCAGCTCTGAGGACCAGGATAAATGCACAAGGACCTAAGTCACATTCCTTTTCAGTTATAAAACGCTGCTTCTCATCTTCATTCATGTCTGTGTCACAGAATCCTGGTGTGTCATAAACAATGACTGAAAGCTCATCAACAATTCCAGATTCAGCAGCAACATCTCGTGTGACTGAAGTGAAACCTATCTCTGTTGTGAAAGCTTGTCGCCCCAATATTGTGTTTCCTGTTGAACTCTTCCCAGCACCTTTTGTCCCCAGTAAGACCAGGGTAAAACATCCACTTTTCGATTTTTCATTCGTCATTTTCGATGTGTGGCCTAAAACTAAATAATAAAAAATAAACAATGAAACAGTCATTTATAATTTATGGAAATGTTTAGGAAATAAGCATGGCTTCTTAACAAATATATACAAAATGTATGTTGTCATTCTTTCAATGGAAAGGTGTTAATTAATATTACAACTTAAATATTTGTTTTATTTAGGCAATCTTTCACGTGAAGATTTTTTATGTGAAAACAAAAAAATAATGGTTTGCCTATCATGTCAAGTAATAGCATTTTCTATCAAAGTTTCAGGTTTTCCTTGGCATGCATTTAAATCAAGGCTGTTTACCTGAAATTGTTCACAAATGAACTGTTCACATTTAAAAACGAGACACACCAACAGTGTTCACAGAAAGTGTCTAAAATGTCATGCATTAAAGCTGATTCTAACATAAAAAATAAAATCGTAGGTTTCATTTACTTTTCTAATAACAATTTGCTGAGCAAATCAAAACAATGTCATCTACAAACTGACATTCTGACAGCACTAATTTCAATAATGTCTTGAGAAATTAAGAATAACTGCCAAAAGTTCAGTCTTCGTCAGATGCTGTCAAGGCCTTGACATTTGAGATGAATTCTGACAGCACAGTTAGTGACTGAATAAGAGTAAGAAGCTGATTAAGTAATATGTGACTGAGTGAAGGCTTTTTGTTCTGTTTTAATGATGTACAATGTTTTAAATTGTTCAGGGGGTTTTGTAATTTAAAACTGTTGTGGTCATATGACAAACAGACTGGGTGCCAAGATACCTGTGAACGACCCCCCAGGCCACCAGTTCCCATGGCAAACAGGACACCTCAGCCATGTTACAACTTTCCACCTGGGACACCACCACTGAGTCAGAATAACATCTTTAGAGTTCATCTAAAATGGCGCTGATGGTTTCTGCTCAGGTGTTTAACTGACTAATTTCCCATAGCTTCATTCCCTGTTTCTCTTACGGTTTCACTCATCCACTTTAACTCCCCATTGTATGTATGCGTGAGTGTGTGTATGCTTGTTAGACTAGTTTGTGTTAGTGTTAAGTTAATAAAACCTTTGTGCACAGATTACACAATTTTCCGATTCTGTCACTGCTTGTAAATCAATGTCCCTTTTATAGTGCTTTTCATGATACACATCGTTGCAAAGCAGCTTCACAAAAACTTTCTATATTATATTTAAAAGTAGTTTATCAGTGGTGACTATGTCAAGGTGATATCCATATGGCAGAAATGTACAGTAAAAATCATGCAGGTAGTTAATGAAAGTGGACAATTATGAATCAGTGGTTAAGATTTATTTACAACATTGTGCCAGAACAGTACAAGCCACATGTTCAAGTTTGTGCAGCGCATTTAACAGAGGAGAATTTCTTGAACCTGGAGAGTACAAGGCTGGCTGAGCAGAAAGGCTGTTTCTAAAAAAAAGGATCAATTCCAACTTTGCTAGGACAATCTGGCACTTCTGAATTAGATCCCAAATGTAGCTTATTTGCTATTGACTGTTCAAATGTGGAGGTTGGTCACATGTATAGTGTATGATTTGAAGAACCACAGACACTTTAATCTTCTGAGATACGGACAATATAAATTCAGTGTATTAACATACAGGCATCTGTTTCGACATCGCACTGAGAGAAGATGCGAGGAAAGCCCCTTTCTCACCTATCCTGTTCCTCCACTTCCTTCCCCTTACCCATCTCCCCTCACTCCACTCACTCAGAATGGTCAAGAGCAAGATATAATGTTCTACATGAATGCAAGTGTAACCCGCACAAGGTTACTGGAGTGCAACTCTCTACTGTGCCTGTGGGTGGCGCGTACACCCCAGGGAATTTACTATTAAATAAAACACGCTTTTCCTCCGGTGAAGACGCTACTAGAAAGCAACAAGGACTGGTATGAAAAATATCCTCTGAAGGATAGAAATTCAAAGAAAAATCTTGTGCCAAATATTGAAATATGGTGTGTCCATTAGATTGAAAGCTGTGAGAGAGAGAGAGTTAAGCTGCATGACAGCGAGCTTCTCAAGATACCTCCGGTAAGGATGCTAATACTAATGCGAGTGTTATGCTGATTGTGCTAGCTCTATTATAGCGTGAAATACCGTTCTTTTAAAACCAATCGGAGTTGTGAACCTGATTCTTGCAGTTTGATACCATATAGATACCGATTCAGATTGTTTTATGTTGTTTGAGATGCTCATAAAAGATCGCTAATCACACTAGCCGCGTACTAATCGTTAATATTTAAATGCAAATTTGGTTTGTTTAGGCTAGCTAAGCTAGTCACCACTGTAGCATATCTTTGATAGTATTCACACCGCTAAAGGTGCCTTCATACTGTTTTGTTGACTTAAAAGTAATTTGATTGAGGGAGTATTTATCCTCTTGTTTTCATATGTAAAATAAAGGTGATTTAGTTAATTTAATTGCCAATATACATGTTTGATATGTATATGAGGAGCAGAAGTTCATCTTAGCTGTTAAAAGAATAAATATATTAAAATGTGATGTTTAAAATGTTATTAAGATGCATAAATAGATTTAAAAGGTTAAAAACATAAATATCTGGTTTCAGAAATCTCATGATTTTATTTCTATACTGTGAGATGGAAGTACAAGATTGATTGATTGTTGTCCACTGGAACTGACTTATGTTATGTGGTGTGATGTGTACCTATTCATTTGCATAATGATTAGAGTATTTATATCCTTTACAATTGGTTATATTTGATTTGACATTTGAATGGAGAAAAGTTGATTAGATCTGAACAGAAATGAGGCAATTGTAATTAATGCATTCTGTACTGTATGTATAGATTGGTTTTAGAAAGGGATAGACCATCTGAATCTGACCCTAGTGGTCAGTGGCGAGCCAACCGCAGAAGTGATCGGACCAAGAGCCTGGTGTGGCCAGCCGTGGCATCTTTGGAACCACTGTGCCTTCATTTGAAATACAGATAAGAACACACGTAAACCTACCCGGGTAGTGAAAAGAACATACCTACTCCAAGACACACACACACCAAGAACTTTCTTGGACTCTTTCTTTATTTGAAGTTATTTATTTTGGGTTTATAGTGCGCTGTGCACTCAGGAAGCCGGCTTAGGTAGGCAGGGAATGTAAATAACTGCCATTCATTTTGTATAATACATTTCTCAAATCTACCTGTTTTGTGTTGTCTGTTCTCTGCTGACCTTTTACTATTTCAGGCTCCGTAGTCGTACCTAGAGGTTCTGATATTAGCCCAGATTTAATTCCTTACTACTTAAATTAGTTATCAGTTACACTAACCTAAGAACCGGGTTACACAAGTGTTATTCACAGTCATGTTTGGTATCATTTGAATTGTTTCTGTGTGGCTGGTACAATGGTCTCAATCTTACAAGAAGTAGAAAAAAAGGTAATGCAGATCCTAAGAGTTTAGAGATATTTTGCTCACTGTAGAGGGTGTGCCATTTCCCAGTGTCTTTCATGCAAATTACCATCTGTCTCCAAAAGGTGTAAACTCTCCATGACTTGATCAATGGAAATTCCAATGGTTAGTTCCTGTCTCCATTTGGAGGATGTTTGTCCTGGTCTGAGTACTTAAGTGAATGTTGCAATAAGATCAGGGGCTTCTGTAGCCAGATGAGCCCGTAGTGTGCAGTGTCCACATGCTATACTATGTATTTTTTCTTTTTTTTCTTTCTTAAGTCAGGCATGCATCTTTTGCTCTTAGATTTATCTTTGAGAATTTTATGTCTTGTACTGATTTGATTTGAATTTATTTGATATATCTGAATTGGCTATGTAATTGGCATAATGCATATTTACCTGACTGATAATAAATTGTTACATTTGAGTTTATTATGACTTACTCTGAAATTGTATGTTTCCACAAATCTGTGTCCAGGGTTAAGTACATACTAGATCTCAGGTTAGATGGAGCATGGGGCAAATCAGGTGAGATACTAGATTTCTGACTAACTGCTTGACTTTAGTTAAGTTGTTATGCAGTTGCATTAACTATGGGGGGCTAGACAAAATACTACTGGAGTACTAGTGAGCATGGTTCGGGCATACTTCATAGTACTAGCCATTACCTCTGGTTATTGTCTCAGCTTTATTCAAGTTGTTATATAGTTAGATTAACTATAGGGGGCTAGATAAAAACACTATTGAAGTATTAGTGTACTTCATAGTGCTAGCCATAAACTCTGATTATCGTTTGAGCTTTAACTAAGTTGTACATGGGTGACTTTAGGGGGCTAAACAGAACCACTGTTTAAAGAATGGCAAGCACGAGGCGGTCTATTAACCCTTAAATGCATGAATGTTTCGGCAAACATTATTACATATTCAGGTCTTTAGCGACCCGGACCTATATATCCAGCACCAGAGATGGGCACTCGAGTTAGTGAAGTCGCATTTTTATAGACTTCAGACTTGACTCAGACTCGACCTGAAATCACTCCAGACTTGACTCGACTCGAGGAAAAGGACTTGTGAAAATTTGAAAAGAAACTCAAGTCTTTTATCCATATTTATATAACTGATATTCAAACGGCGGACCACATCCGTAACCCGGCATCTATCCCGACCGCAAGCCGTAACACAGCAAGTGAGCAGCGAATCAAAAGAGCGGAGCGCATCACATAACAAGTGCTCAGGGTCGTTTATGGCAAATATCTTTCAGCGCTAAATCCTCTAGTAATTTTATCTAATGTCAAAAGTGCTTTATTCAAGCACTTTCTCTCTCTCCAGACTTTCAAAAGGGAAAAATGACTGAATGAGCTAGAAAGAACAGTTTCTAACCCTCAATAATTAGAATCTGTAATCACTTTGGCAAGTGTAAAACGGACGGACGCGGATGGCAATCAGTTTTTCGGCAGACCACCAATTTTCGGCACGACACCGGCACCAAGGTTAAGAGCTGCGGATGACGCGGTTATTTTAACAACAACAGAAACGTCTCGGTTACGTATTGTAACCCTCATTCCCTGAAGGAAGGAACAGAGGTGTCATGTCGGACGACCGATGAATTGGGATTTCGCTATGCCGTGGTACAGAAGCTGTGGCGACGGGACGTGACGTCTCTGTTCCCTCCTTCAGGGAACGAGGGTTACAATACGTAACCTAGACATTCCCTTTCAGTCGGTCACTCCCGATGTCACGTCGGATGACTGACGAATTGGGATCCCTAACAATGGGCCACAGGTACTGCCCCTTCCAGTGTCCCGTGGAAGCCTCCAGCGCCCCTACTTTTTGGCGTAGGCCAGGGCTTACCACAAGAAGACCAGCTACTGCTGCTATGGCACTACCCACTCAGTAGGACTGGATAACACTGGGAAAACGTACCCGTACCACTTGGGACAGGAACGTTGCGGAAGCCCCATCCTTCCCGAAGGAGGTTTCGGAAGCACTTACACATATGATTAACCGTTTAGGTGCATATGGAAGATTAGAGGTGATTGTAACTCTGTTGAAAAATAGCAGGAAGTCTGCCAGGGAAACACGGGCTCTGAGGCTATACCGTGGATTTTATATGTGTAAATATATGGAACCCAACCTCTACTGGTTCTCACGGATTCATCGAGTGAGGGCCTGGCGCCAGACGCTCCGCCACGTCTGGCTGCCGAGGGGACGGAGGACCTCAACAGGGTCTACTGTATGGACTCTCTGGAGCGGTTTTAGCAAGCTGACCCGAAGCCGGGGCCTCTCAGTGCTTCTACCCATTTGAGGTGAGAACACAGGAGGATACCGGCTACATGCAAATGCTATAGAATCTAGCGAATGTGTTAGGGGTCGCCCAGCCCACAGCTCTACAAATATCTGCCAGCGAGGCGCCACGAGCCAGCGCCCAGGAGGATGCAACACTTCTAGTAGAGTGATCTCGCAACCTGAACGGGCAGGACACACCCTGTGCCTGATAAGCCAGGGTGATGGCATCCACTATCCAGTGGGCCATCCTCTGCTTAGAGACGGCATTCCCCTTGTGCTGGCCTCAATGACAGACAAAGGGCTGGTCTGAGGTCCTGAAGCTTTGCGTCCTGTCTACGTAGCATCTCAATGCCTGGACGGGACAAAGCAAAGCTAGGGCTGGGTCTGCATCCTCCGGAGGCAGCGCTTGCAGGCTCACCACCTGATCCCTGAAGGGAGTAGTGGGAACCTTGGGCACATAGCCGGGCCGGGGCCTCAGTATTACCTGGGAGTCAGCCAGCCCGAACTCTAGGCACGAATCGTCGACTGAGAATGCGTGCAGGTCCCCTACCCTCTTGATGGAGGCCAGTGCAAGCAGGAGCAGAGTTTTCATTGACATAAACTTCAGCTCGACTGTCTGCAAAGGCTCAAATGGGCCCTACTGTAGTGCTCTGTGCAATAGAGACAGGTCCCAAGAAGGTATAGAGGGGGGCCGTGGAGGATTTAGCCTTCTCGCCCCCCTAAGGAACCTGATGATCAGGTCATGCTTACCCACTGACTTCCCGGGGTCGTGGTTGGCAGCAACCGCAGCCACGTAGACTTTGAGGGTGGAGGGAGACAGCCTTCGCTACAACCTCTGCTGCAGAAAGGACAGCACAACTCTGATCGGACATTTCCGGGGGTCTTCTCGGTGAGAAGAACACCACTTGACGAAGAGGTTCCACTTCAAGGCATAAGCGTGTCTCGTAGACGGTGCTCTCGCCGAAGTGATTGTGTCGACTACCTCTTGGGGTAGGTCACCTAGAACCTCCACATCCCGTCCAGGGACCAGACATGACGTTTCCAGAGGTCTGGACGCGGGTGCCACAAGGTGCCCCGTCTCTGAGTCAGAGAAATCTGCCAAGGAGGGGCTGTCACGAGGAGCATCAGTTTGGGGAACCAAGTCTGAGTGGGCCAGTAAGGTGCCATGAGTAGGACCTGCTCTTCGTCCTCCCTGACCTTACACAGTGTCTGTGCAAGAAGGCTCACTGGGAGAAATGCGTACTTGGGCAGGCCCCGCGGCCAGCTGTGTGCCAGTGCGTCCGTGCCGAGTGTTCCCTCGGTTCAGGAAATGCAACGGTCGCAGTGTTGTCCATGCGGACCAGTACGTGATTGCCTCGTAAGCGCCCTTTGAGACGGATCAAGGCAAGGCGCACTTCCAGCAACTCAAGGCAATTGATGTGCCAGTGCAGTTGGGGGCATCTTTTAGCGTGCTGAAGCGCACAGGGGAGATGGCCGCTTGCAACACAAACGGGGGGTAGTGCACCTCCTACCAACCCCTGAAAGGGAAATTTTTTGTTTTTTAAATCATGTAATTATAATTGGGAAAATTGTTGTTAGATGGCTAGGATAGAACTTAAACTTTGAAACTGCTAGTTAATTTTCTGCTCAAGATAAGAACATTTTGATTATAGCTACAGTCAAACCAAAATTTATTCAGACACCTTCAACGTTTCACATTATCACAGTTTATTCACAATAGTTTAGAAAATGGTAATAAAATATGACAGAAACTTTTAAAAGTTAAACTGTGTCAGAACAAATTCATCTTGATAATGTCAGTGTAACAGGTATGGAAAGTAATGTTCATTTCATATGTAGAATTACACAAAAATGTTCACGATGTATACCTGATATGCCTATCTGTGTGTGCACCTTCCCCTTTAAATTGGTATTATCTAATTGTGTTCTTAAATTTAACAGTTGAATAATTTTTGGTTGATTGTAATCCATTAGATACCTTTCTATCAAAGTAATCTGATGTGACCGGTGTAATCTGTGTTGTGTTTTTTTTTCCCAGAGTAGTAACCAGACGGACATAGCTGACGGTTCGACTCTTCATTTACTGATAAAACATAAAACAGTCTTTACAGTGTGTTTTCGCCCTTCTTGTCTTTTTTCTCCCATGCAGAGACAGAGAAATTTCTATACCAGAAATGAGATACAAAATTAATTTAACGACAAGTGACAAAAAACAGCATACCTGATAAAACAGTCTTTACAGTGTGTTTTCGCCCTTCTTGTCTTTTTTCTCCCATGCAGAGACAGAGAAATTTCTATACCAGAAATGAGATACAAAATTAATTTAACGACAAGTGACAAAAAACAGCATACCTGATAAAACAGTCTTTACAGTGTGTTTTCGCCCTTCTTGTCTTTTTTCTCCCATGCAGAGACAGAGAAATTTCTATACCAGAAATGAGATACAAAATTAATTTAACGACAAGTGACAAAAAACAGCATACCTGATAAAACAGTCTTTACAGTGTGTTTTCGCCCTTCTTGTCTTTTTTCTCCCATGCAGAGACAGTGCAGAAAGGGAAGAGGAGGTGCAAAGACAGAAAATTAAGACTAACGCTGCTGTCAGAAATTTAAGTCAACCAATTACCAAGCAATGCTTAATTTTGTTCAGTCTGTGGTGTAAAAAAATCGCTTTAGCAATAAAAAAACACTTAAGCAAAACATGGTCAGGACAAAGTGTCTGAATAATTGTTGGCCCCAAATTTGTATCAGTTTTACTGGTAGTCCACTGTATGAAGAACTTTTGGGTATAATATGCTACAGTTCACTTTATTTTGCTATCCTCACATAAATTAACTACAGTGTCCTGCACCCACTAGTAAAAAAAATATCGAAAATTATATCTAGTGTCTAAATAATTTTTGGTTTGACTGTACATTGTTTTTAGTAGATACTGCTTTTAAGTAAAATATTAAAATAGTATAGATTTCAGGAGGAAAACCCTGAACAGAAAGGTTTTTTTAATAAATTTTTTTACAAAGCCTCATAGATCATATAGGAACATTTCAATCCATAAGGATTCTGAATGGGATTTTTTAGCGAGCCATTAAATCACTTGAGACTCGGCTCAGACTCGTGACCAGAGACTTGAGACTTGACTCAGACTCCAAGTTAAAGACTTCAGACTTGACTTGGACTCCAAGTTAAAGACTTGTGAACATCTCTGATGGACCTCTCTCTATATATATATATATATATATATATATACAGTATATATCTTGATATTTTAAGAACAATTAGAGAACAATAAAATAAAGCATATTTCATTTCCTTTTGAAACTTAAGAGGGTTCGATTTGAGCAGATGATTTTACCATCGCTGTCATCGTCAGAGTGCACTTCCACAGTACATTTAGCATCTGCCTCACATTGATGATCTCAGCCATATTCTCAAAACTATCGTTTTCAATTACTTCATATGCAATATTGTGATCACTGGCAGCTTATTCACCACATCCAGCATCAAATGGCAGTGACATTTATATTTAATTGCATATAGTAATTGCTCTGCAGTAAAGCCATTCAAACCAGTTAAATTTTTGCTGATGATATTCGTTTGTTTTATGCCTGCGGTAATTATAAGTGAAACATCATGTCATAATATTGTATCAAACAGTGTCACCTTGAGGAAAAAAAGATGCATTGCACAAACTGAGTAATCAGATATGTAAATATAATCGCACAGGAAAAAATACTTACACATTTACATACCTTGGGTCTATAGCGACCCTATACACTTTTTGCAAAAAATTAATCAGAAAACAGGCATTCTTTTATATTTTACTATTTTTGTCTTGTTATATTGTTTATAATGAATAGATTGAGGAATACTAAGAAAGTCGATGTCTAACTTTAAAAAATGAAGGAGGGAGAGGGTAGAGAATGATGTCCCGGGTCGTTACAGACCTGAGGTAAGCATTTAAGGGTTAAATAGTAGTCATAACCTCTGAATAATGATCAGACTGGAACGTTTGTGATCGTGAGGCAAGTTGGAGCTAAACTCTGCAGGACACCGGCCCTCCAGGATCGAGTTTGGACAGCCCTGCCTTACAGTCTCGTGGACTTAACGCACACGGCGGCCATTGTAAATCCGCAAGAAAGCAACTGCACATGAAGGGATTTGGGACAGGGCCATTTTAGGAAGACTGGGCACAGAGCAGCTACAATAATGTACAGTATGTGAAAAATGTGTTTTGAACATTAAACCATGATAACTTATTCTATTACACCCAGTATACAAAATAATGGTATTTGAAAACAGCATCACATGACCCCTATAAAAAATAATACTAAAATAAACTTTCTATAAAAATGTATAAATAATGTTTTTGTTTTAACATTTTGAGAACATTATTAATGACCATGTAACTTTGAACAAACATTCCTATATATATATGTGATTATATTACCCCAGTTTGATCATCTCTACACTGGTTACCTTAAGTTCTGTATTGATTTCAAAATACTGCTACTGACCTATAAGGCACTAAATGTTTAAGCTCCTGTATATTTAACTGATCTTCTTATGCCCTATAATTCATCACACTCTTTAAGACTCTGGATTTTAGTAGTTTCTAGGATATCTAAGTCCACTAAAGGAGGGAGATCATTTTCTCATCTGGCTCCTAAACTCTGGAATAATCTTCCTGATAATGTCCAGGGCTCAAACACACTCACTCTGTTTAAATCTAGATTAAAGACACATCTTGTCAGCCAAGCATTCACATAATGAATCTCAATCTCACCCTTGTTCCCAGTTAGATCAGATAAAAGTCACAAACATATTTATATTTTACTATTTTTGTCTTGTTATATTGTTTATAATGAATAGATTGAGGAATACTAAGAAAGTCGATGTCTAACTTTAAAAAATGAAGGAGGGAGAGGGTAGAGAATGATGTCCCGGGTCGTTACAGACCTGAGGTAAGCATTTAAGGGTTAAATAGTAGTCATAACCTCTGAATAATGATCAGACTGGAACGTTTGTGATCGTGAGGCAAGTTGGAGCTAAACTCTGCAGGACACCGGCCCTCCAGGATCGAGTTTGGACAGCCCTGCCTTACAGTCTCGTGGACTTAACGCACACGGCGGCCATTGTAAATCCGCAAGAAAGCAACTGCACATGAAGGGATTTGGGACAGGGCCATTTTAGGAAGACTGGGCACAGAGCAGCTACAATAATGTACAGTATGTGAAAAATGTGTTTTGAACATTAAACCATGATAACTTATTCTATTACACCCAGTATACAAAATAATGGTATTTGAAAACAGCATCACATGACCCCTATAAAAAATAATACTAAAATAAACTTTCTATAAAAATGTATAAATAATGTTTTTGTTTTAACATTTTGAGAACATTATTAATGACCATGTAACTTTGAACAAACATTCCATTAACTTACTGGAAGAATTTATAATCTTGAGAAAACCTTGCCAGAACTTTAGCCAAAGATCTGAGAATGCTCCCTGTCACGGGATTGTGATTTTGAAAGAGAAAGTGAAAATTGAGCATGCACTCAAAATCGATGTCAATAGCCCACATATTGATAGCGGCTCCTAGATGCCTGAAAATTATACACAATATCTCCCCCACCCCACCGGGTGTTATCTGTAAGAACGATGTTGTCACATGTTGTCCTGCATCTTCAATAAACAAGCTACAGTTAGTCCAAAATGCAGCTGCTAGAGTTCTTACCAGGTCAAAAAACGAAACGTTATGAACAGAAGCTACGCTAATTCTTTTCTATCGGTCTTTCTGTTACTACCCCGGGATGCCCATCTAGTGGTATCTAGAGATTACACCAGCTCCAGCGTGGATCCAGCCTCGTAGAAAGACTTAAAATGATCCAACACCAAACACGTGTGAAGAAATGATGCTGACCCCTGCGAAGACCCCAGATGACGCCAACTTGAATCGACATTGTGAAGACCCTGAGTGTTCTACTTACCTGTTGGTGGCAGACTGTGGGAGTTTTGCGTCACTCCCCCAAGATAATTAATCAATTAATGATAATTAGGGGTGTAGACTATATAGGGACTTCAGATTGTTCATTGAGGTTAGCACTCCTGGAGGGATAGTTCTCGCAGGAGCAGCTCTTGACCAGAATGTGACATAGCTCTGATTTATGTGATCTTTTTATACGTTTTTTGTATCATGTAGCTTTAAGATTTTGTTACTGTTATTTTGTTGTTATTTCTTTTGTTTCTCTATTTTTCCCTAGACTTATGTTTTCTTTTTGGGCTTATTGTTATATTTGTTAAAGAAAATAAATCAATTTGTATTGATTGAACGGTGGTGTGTGATCCCTCTTTTATGTTGTGGCTTGTAACAAGCTGGCCGTAACAACATGCACAGCTGCCAAAATTTCTCTATATTGTAATCATTATTATCACACTTGTAATAATCGCTTTAATGAGCTTCTGCACTGAAAAAAAGTTTTTCAAGCAGTACTTCATCCAATTAATAATTTGTCTTTCAATTAAATTTACCATTATTTGTTAAGTAATATTTTTTTAGTTCAAAACATTGATAAATATAAATATTTTTCATTAAGAGCTCAACTAAAGCCCTATTCGCACGGGATTAGTATTATCTGGGGACCTTGTGTGATTTTGAAATTACCCCCCCACATCTGAAGTTCGTGTGGTGCATTCGCACGGGATAAGCGAAGCCTGTGATTTTACTCGAATTTACTGACTTATCTCCCGGATACCCGGATGTAAAGGCTTTGAGAGTCCCGTTCTATGGTCCAGATGGATAAAAAAAAGAAACTAATATAGTTTCGTGCCCTGTGACATTTACATTTCACCAGGTTAAAATAATATCTCAAGTTTTATGCTTGATTTATTTGTAACACATTAACATCAAAACCTTTTCAGCTTTCTCTTTCTGCAAATTGTATGGTGTAGCGATATGATGACAGCACCCAAAATACTATCAAACACTCCAACACAGCTCCATTCTTCACGAAGGATGGATAAAAAGGCGCACAGGAAACAAAAACCTCGAAAAATGATATGCGACCCGCCAAATGCTGGCCGAATCACAGAGATGTCGATTCGCACGTGACTAATATTATCACAGGACCTCGGTGTTCGGCGAAATATGGTACCTGCGTGATTCGCCGTAGACATAAACAGAGAGAAGTAGCTCCGGCTACAATGTTCTTCCGCAAGACGCATGCAGTTCTGTTTATTAACCGCTAGAGCGCCAAAAGTTACGAACTGCAGCTTTAACGAATTGCCAAATGGTTCTTCGCCGTCAAAGAAGATTAGAACCAGCCCCCACGAGAATCCTGGAATCTGAGTTCAAAAACATTCCACTTAGAGCTGTGAATGGCCAAACGAACACACACACACCCAAACTAACACACACACACACATAAAGACATTTCTTTATTTTAGACTATAATTAATCAGTTATAATTGTATCTGGTATATGCATGTGGTGTGTACATTCCCTTGTTAGATTAGATGAGTTACCACTCGTTATTTGTATTAGTTAAAGCCATAAAACACTTATATTCAGGTGTATGTATGTATCTTTCGTTTAATCTATTCCAAATGGTTGCTTCTTGGTATCAATGTTACCTGTTTTTCATTCCTCGGACAATGACGTACAGTATGTGATTGTGAAACGCATCATATGACTCGCACGATATTTTGGGTTAAAACTACGGATGTTCCAGACCGGCCATAAAGCATGCAAATGAGCCATAAAACAAGAGACAAAGACGATTCTCCCGCTCAAAATCCATGTCTCTCATTGGTCAGAACACACAGAATAGGAACTCTCAAAAACGATTAGCCCAAAATAACTTGTGCTCAGAAAACTTCTTCTTCGTTTGAGACAACACCTTTCAGGACTCTCAAGACCTTCCTCTTGAGTTTTATTTTCCGGCAGTTTTTACTTTCAAGTAACGTTAGTCGCTGTGGACTTCTTCTTCAGAGGAACCAGAAGTAAAAACTTCCAGCTGACTCCTCACGAACTCATCAAAAGACCTCCGTTATCTACCGCATCCGGACTCTTTTTCAGCAATCGAAACCAATGCAAGTAACCGCTTCAAATTATTTAGATGCGTGTTTAAATTTCAGTCCCTTTTAAGGTGATTTTTGGATTCTTTGATGATTTTCCATGGTTGTGGTTAAGTGATGTGAAATACTGCCATTCTTTTCTATTCTCTATCTTTTCCTTACTTTGTTTCATTCTGTGTATATATGTTTTAGTTAGTTATATGTTAGATATAGTTTCATTTTATTAAATCCCTTATATTCACAACGGATTGTTTCTGTTTACTGTTCACAGTTCCAAGTCAATGAATGTTTGAACCCTCGCTACATTTTGCTAAGAATTACTGCTAGCACTGCACAAAGAAGGACAGTTTATTGTTCCGTGGCCAGAAAATAAATATTCCTTGAATTGATAAATGATTATATTGTCTGCTCGGTGGACGGACAGATCAAATAATTGTAATATTGATTCTGCTACAGTTAATTCGAAGATATAATCTAAATATTTATTATGAATCATAACCAGTTGTGATTCGTCATAAATATTCCCCTTTTTAGAGCTAATAAATAATAATAAACGTTACATGGCTCTTGTTTGAAAGAGTAAGTTTAAAGGGGTCATATGATGCGATTTCAATTGTTCCTTTCTCTTTGGAGTGTAACAAGCTCTTGGTGCATAAAGAAGATCTGTAAAGTTGCAAAGACTAAAGTCTCAAATCCAAAGAGATATTCTTTATAAAAGTTAAGAGTCAGCCACGCCTACCTAAAACGCCTCGTTCTAACACGCCCCCACATGTCTACATCACTATGTGGGAAGATTTGCATAACGCCGCCCAAATGTTCATGCAAAGAAAGAAGGCGTAACTTTTATTCTCGCTGTAGTATTGTTGCCGCCGCCATGTCGTTAAGAGCTGTGTGTTTCGTTGTGAAAGCGAAACTGCTTTGTTTGGTCTTCCAAAAGAGGACGATATCTGCTTCGTCATGCCTGGAGCTGATCTGTGCTGGTCGCTGAGGGAATATATCAACTTAGTGCTGTGGATCCCCGGATCGGCTTTCACCGTGGATGGAGCGGAGTCCAGTCCGGGGTCGTCACATGTGGTTGCCGCTCCTTCGTCAAATCCGCCGGCCACGCCGTTCTCAACGCCGCTGCCTCTGCTCACGCTAGGCTGCCGTGTGTTTCATTGTGAAAGCGAAACTACTTTGTTTGGTCTTCCAAAAGAGGACACGACTACAAATCAGTGGTTAAGTTGTATTTACAACACTGTTCCAGAACACTTCAACCCAAATATTAATTTGTGTGCAGCACATTTTATGGAGGACTGTTTCCTGATCCTGGGAGAGTAGACTACAATGACGGCTGTTCTGACTCACAGACTGTAAGTACGTTTTCATTTATTTTAAAGGATTTGCCACTGATGATTCAAACGTGGATTTTGGGCAGTGTAGAGTAGCGCTTGTTTGTCATTTCTCCGATCACAAATGCAGACATGGTTTTATGTTTACGTGGCGCGATGCAACGCAGCGCGTAAAAAGACAGTATAAGTCATTATAATCCATAATTATGTCCCCACTGGATGCAACAGATGTCTCGTTTGTAATGGGCTTTAATGTTTTTTGTTTCGTCACTCCGGCCGGGACAGTATGGTGAGGGGCGTAACATTTCCATCACATGCTTGAGGTATTCGGCCAATCACAACGCACTGGATAGCTGGCCAATCACAGCACACCTCGCTTTTCAGACCGATGAGCTTTGTAAAAATCGACGCGTTTCAAAAAGGCAGGGCATAGAGGAGAAACAATAATGTACAGTATGTGGAAAATAATGTGTTTTTTTTTTACTTTAAACCGCATAAACACATTTCATTACACAAAATACACAAAATAATGTTCTTTTTAGCAGCATCATATGACCCCTTTAAATTAATTAACGTTAACGGTATAAATAAAAAAACAGATGAATATACTTCTGTTCTGTCTAGGTTCAGAGCCCTCTTTATGACTATCTTGTTTTGGAAGGAAGAAGAGATGCTTTGGAAGTGTAAGTATTGCCCTCCTAACTGTGAAAAGAGAGCACAACTAACGTTATATAAACATTATCCCCCGATTCACAGGCCAGTCTCTGACTAAAATGCATGTTCAAGCTCTCTTAACTGAAAATATCTTGTACTGACACATCTTAAAATATGTCAGTGCTATTGTCGTGTCTCAAGATGCACACCAGTAAAGTTCTTAAGGCATTTTTATAAAAGTTATTTAAATATCCAAATTTAACCAAGGCCTAGTCCTGGCTTAAGCTAAGCCCTGCCTGTGAAACCCTGTCTCTATGTTCAAACACGGAAGTTATACAAGAACGAAACAATGTTGTTGTTCACATCAGGCATGTACATACATTTAAATTACTTTATACACTAACATGTTTATTCCACCTCACATCAAAACTCCAGATCAGTTGTATGTCACGTGGGTTAACTGAAACCTACTCTGAGGAGGATCACTTTATTGACTGGCACACTGCACAATTAAATGTAAACCCTTAAGTCACATGCCCTTATAAAGACTGTAACTTTAATGTTTGCTCTTCACAGAAAAGTTGTCAACGACAAGCCTGACATCCCCCAGATGGTATTTCAAAGACCAGCTCTTTTTACAGTAAACCAGGTATGTATAAGTGCATTCATCCCATGTTGTATTTGCCATAATTACAAGATTCCAACTTGGAAAAAGAATTCATGTCCTTGTAGAACTCATAATTACCATCTGTAATCTGGGAATTTTCCTGAGAGCTTCTACTTGTACCACGTGACTGTGCCTGACTGCTGCAGATTAATTTAGGCATGGATAGTGTTGCCATAGAAACGCACAGTTCCCGGTCCAAGGACTTGAACAGCTCTAAGTAGAACATGGTGTGAACGCAGCATATGATCTTGAGTATTTGACAACAGGATTATCTAACTGACTTGATAATGCAGCTGACAAGACCGACTCCAGTAAGAATCCTCAGCGTTGATCAAGCAAGTCCACATCTAACCCAGCTAGAGTGGGAATCATCTTGGAAGAAAACTTTGTAATGGATGAACCGACCGATCTCAGGCCTTCTATGTCCATTTTTTCAGACTGATTTATGCCCTGCACCTGGACTACGTGTTTGAAAAGCACTTTATATTGTATTCAGCAGGTAATGCTCAACCTCGGAAAAGGTGAGTTAGCACCTAAAATTCAGTACTGCCAATATTGTGAACTCAGAGTTGAATAAAACCATATAGTTTTGATGCTGTTTGTTGTGATTCTGAGATAAACAGTTTTATGTTAGTTTGTTAAACTAGTTTTTTCATGTTTTATGGGGAAATGTTTTCAGATAAAAAAATTCATGTTTTGTTGTGTTTTTAAATTAACATTTGAAATTGAATTGAAATAAAACAGAAAATTGCATGAATGTTCCTTTTTTTGTTTGCTTTTTTCTTAATTTTCTATTTTCTTAATTTTCTAGGAAAAACAAAACAACTGATATAGATTTAACTTAGAAATTACACTGAAAAAAATGTTTCATTCATCCAATTAAAAAAAATTTGGGTAATGATTCACATCTATATTTTTTAACTTGAGCCAATGAAAAATAAATAACTTGCCCTAAACAATATTTTCTATGTCTATGAAAACTATATAAAAAAAATATATTAAATGAGAATTTTTGTTTTGATTACATCTATATATTTTTTGTTTGGATCAAAAATAGAATTTAAATTAATTGACTTTCTTTAACAAGAAAAATATACTTTGTGCCAGGTTTTATAAAATAGTTTTCATAGACAGAAAATATTGTTTCTTAAATTTATTAAAATTTATTTATTTTTCAATCATTTATTTTTCCTACATTTTTTTAATTGGATGAATGAAACATTTTTTTCAGTGCTAAAATTAATTAATGTTAGCTAGCTGTATAATTGTATTATCTTGAACTGTTAATTTTGTGAAATTAACATTACTTGGACACATTCACTTCTGCTTTGTGATGTAGACATGCATTTTCTGTAAAGCTGCTTTGAAACCATGTGTATTGTGAAAGCGAATTGAATTTAACTGAACATGTACTAATACCGGTGTGAAAATTTCCTCACTGTGACATCCCTAGACACACAGTAGCATGACGGTAATGAACATTTCTCAGGCAGTAAGTGCGGATCATCTTTCAGATGAATTTGAGGAGGTCTGGTCTGGGTTTAGTTCTTGACTACAGCACTAGCAGGCAGTGTCTCAGTCAGTGTCTTGTGCAGTATTTTAAACTAGATAAAAGTTAATGGCCAAATGATAAATATGTTTTATCAGTGTTATACATCATGTGAAAGTGCAGACAAATTAATGAGGGTAAAAATGAAGTGACTATAACATAACTTATATAGATTTGATTGAATCTTAGATGTATTTTGTTTTCATCTGAACATCATAAATTCTACAACTTGTTTTACCAAGCAAAGACAATAGAAAATGAATGCTTTATAACATATTCCTGTGATGACAATACAGCACACAACATACATGCATTTATACATAGCCTACATAAATACATAACAAATAAACAAACAGTGACAGTAAAATACAAAATTAAAAGTAACATGCAAATGAAAATAGAAATTAAGAAAATAGTATGACATAACGAGGGATAATGTAAAAAAGAAACAACATGAATTAAGATGTTTGTGACTGCCATCCAGATGTCACGCCAAAGGTGTTTAATGCTGAAAAATGCAGGGAAAACAATTAGTGTGTATTAATTTAACACTGCATCCTGTTGCACAATTAGCAAGAAGCCTAATGTCATCCTATTCATAGATTCGAGTTTTCCGGATCAATATCTCATGAGATAAACATTGTTACTATACAAATAACACATCTTAACTATTGTAGCAACGTAGACAACGAGCTACAACCTAATTTTCCTCAAAATGAGCCTTCCTCCGCACTGGACACAATATATTGATCTCTATGTGCAGGTGGCCAAGAGTCCGAAGGGAGCGTCTGCAAAGTGCAAACCCCGAAAAGCGT
This sequence comes from Sinocyclocheilus grahami, assembly GCF_001515645.1. Classification (NCBI taxonomy): domain Eukaryota; kingdom Metazoa; phylum Chordata; class Actinopteri; order Cypriniformes; family Cyprinidae; genus Sinocyclocheilus; species Sinocyclocheilus grahami. The sequence continues at coordinate 59,052 of NW_015506538.1, forward strand.
TACAAACTGTACCACTAAATTCAGTTCAAGTCAAGTCACCTTTATTTATATAGAGCTTTATACAATATAGGTTGCGTCAAATCAGCTTTACAATGTTAAATAAGAAAATAGTGTGTCAATAATACAAACAAAAATTCTATTCTGCTGTAGAGCAGCTCTAAAAAGAGGACAATAAACAGTCAACTTTTCGGTTAAGGTTAGTTCATCATTGACACATCAATGCTCTCCTGCTGGTTGGGAAAACATACTTTTGATTATTTTTTTATGATTTTGTATTATGAAAAATATTCAATAATGTCACTGTTAAAAAATCTGTAACTTTACTATTATGCATTGTAATGCCATTAGATTCAGTTCACACATAAATGCTCTCCTGCTGCAAACACTTAATTTTTACATAATTTATATGACCTTTTTTTTTTTAATGAAAAATATTCATTAACTTCATTGTTATTGGGGAATTGTTATTGAATATTGTTATAATAAGAACCCATAAACATTTTTTTTTCAAATTAAGTGATGTAGTATAACGAGTAGGAGATCATTGATATGTAAACTGAATTTGGTGGCACTACAGTGTGTAACATTGAAGTTATTGACTATTTTTGTAGTAACGCTTTTCGGGTTTTGAAGTTTGCAGACGCTGCCTTCGGACTCTCGGCCACCTGCACATAGAGATCAATATATTTTGTTCAGTGCGGAGGAAGGCTCATTTTGAGGAAAATTAGTTTGTAGCTCGTTGTCTATGTTGCTACGATGGTTAAGATGTACTATTTGAGTAGTAAAATTGTTTAAATCACGAGTTATTGAACCGGAAACCTCGAATCTGTGAATATGGTTCCAACTTAACGGAGCTTGACGAGTTCAGACAGCCTCGAGTCCTGCTGTTGCTGTTAGAACGGGTGAAGATCCGCATGCAGTACAGTGACATGCCTATACAGACACTGTTATTGAGCTCGCTGACATTTTATTTAGATGCCATCTTAATATTTGCTTAAATATTTGTGCACTTTAATGTTAATTAGTAACCAAATTAGTCCGGAGATCCAGTCTGTTGTTCAGACAATATCGGAGATATTAAACCAAAAATGTCAAGCATTAAATAAATAAATGATTATAAACACCAATATAGTACATTGTTTTGGCTAATTCTCCACATACATGCAAGCTCTGTCTCCGCGTGATTGGAACTGCATTTTTGGAAACATTACACCTGCCAGTTTACTCAAATTTACAGTTCACTTTAGTATATTAGATGCGTGGATATACGGTCAGACAAACTCATTACTGAGCAAAGCGAGCTAATATCTGCCGATGGGGATGTTGATTAAGTGACGCCCATAAAAACAGCAATGTCAGCTCATTTTTAGTGTGGCATCTGTCACCCACTGGATGTTTTTGTTATGAATGCCAGTTGTTTGTCAAATCTGTTCGAAGCCTGTCAATATGTTCTACACTAAGTGTGTGTTGTGACATAGCCTAATATAGCCTAATCAAAAAAATATAAATGAAAATGATTAAAATTGTAACAGAAAATAGTTGAAATCAAAGTGATAAAATGTATCATATTAAGCAAATAAAGTCAAACCTGAGTGATGTCTTTCTGTGTGTGTCTTCTGTGCTCCTCCAGAGGTCCAAATAGCAAATGAAAGCTCTCTGCTGCTCTTTATAGACACATAGGCTACCCCCTCAAGTCACATGAAATAGCAGTTCCTTGAAATCACATGACAAAATAGAAAGTGAAACTGTCTGTAGTCTTAATTTTATGATATAAATAATATAAATTATATTGTTGTACAGAATGTTTATGCTATTTGTTTTACAGATTGTCAGCTTTCAGTCAGATCTGCTGTACTTTTAAATGTATTGGAGTGTATTCCTATTATGCCTCCTGCAGTAACTTTAGCAGCGAGCAGATCCTCATTTATCTCTGTGTCGACATGGAGTTACATAAACACTAGGCTTGCTGCAACATTGTTACACAGTGTTTGGACATACACCAATAACATTACATTACTTGGTTACACTTTATTTCGATAGTCCACTTTAGACATTCTACTAACTATAAGTAACTTTGTAACTACATGTCAACTAATTCTCATTAATTTGCAGCTACATGTTTACTAACTCTCAGAGTAGACTGCTAGGGTAGGTTTAGGGTTAGTAGAATAAGTTGACAAAGAAAGTGTTAGAAGATATTAAGCAGACAGTCTACTAATACTCTACTAACATGTAGTTACATGTTGACATGTAGTTGCAAAGTTACTTACTGTTAATAGAATGTCTAAAGTGGACTATCGAAATAAAGTGTTACCCATTACTTGCCCACCGCGGCACCGCTTCCACTGTAGTTTTGCTTTAAAGAAATATAAATCATTTAGTTAAAAAAATGATAGTAGCGTGCATAAAAAAATGCACGCTACGCTAAACTGAAAGCGTCTGCTCTGCTCCATAAAGCCAGCCAGGGTTGGCAGGTCTGCGTGACAAAACTATCCCATGCTAGTCAAAAACAGCCCAAAGCAGGGCTTTTAGTGTAATGAGAGGAATTGCCCAGATACTTCAGGACACTGAATGAGCTGGAAAAGCAACGTTTCCTGGAAAACATTAGATAAAGTGAAAGAGAAAATAAACAGTGTCCAAACAATTTCCCAAATGCAAAAGATGAAACTGAATATGTTGCAATTTTACAGATGAGAAAGTACCTTGTTCCTGATATACTCATACTGAAATGAAGCTGGGAGTGATAATAAATAGAGCAGTATTTCAGTATTTTCGCTCCAGGTAGGAACATTTAGTTACTTCGATCCGATCAGTTTGTCTCTCCAATTGATTTGACGTAATATTCCTCTTACACACAGATTATGTATTTTGTTATATTTTTTTTAGTTTATATGCAAACAATACATTGTTTCACATTTTATAAGTTTAATTATTTTGTTGCAGGCAGGAAACGGTTGAAATCTTCTGTGAAATTCATACATTCAGCCCATCAGTTTAAAAAAATTAGGAGTGATCTTAACTTTATTTACAAAACACATGGATGACTCCAAATACATTTAGTTGAAGCTGAAATATGTGACTTAAAACTCTTGATAATAATCTATTCTAAACCCTAATTTTTGGGATCCAAGCCCAAATATCTAAGGAAAAAATATTTAAGACACTGAGATAGGGCCAAAAAAAAAACTTGTTCCTCCAATCAACGGCTGTTGGCTGCTGTATTTGAAAATCAGTTTTAACAACATTTAATTTTTCAGTGGCACACAATTGACTTAATTACATTTAAAATCCTTTTCTAACATTGATTATCCCAGTTCAGCCAATTGCGCAGGTTCCACCAGTAGAGGGCGCTTGTGCAACGTAAGCAATGAGTCAATGGCTGCATCTGAATCCGCATACTTTCCTATATAGTAGGCAAAAAGCAGTAGGCGAAAAGTATGTCCAAATCCTTAGTATTCATAACACCTTACCTACTACTAGTGATGTGCCATTTGAACCGAGGCATCAGAGTTTCGAGAATAAATGGGCATGCCAGATGTAGCCTCGACTCAAAGCTTGTGTTGATAACATAGAAATGACGTGACCAATGTCAAACGAAGCTTCACTTTCTGTCCAGTCACGTGCGCGATTCACTTTGCGTGTCTACATTTTGATACCTCAGATCTTACTTTACAAATAAGTTTTAATTCGAACTTATTCAGTTACATTTTAGATACCCAGTCATACAATAATATGAAGAATACAAATTATTTCAAGAAAATGTAATATTTGTCAAAAGCAATTCATATGTGTACGTTATTCTTCTATTACAGGGGTGGCGAACGCCGGTCCTGTAGAGCCGCAGCCCTGCAGAGTTCAGCTCCAACCCTAATGAAAACTCACCTGCCTGTAGCTTCCTAGTAACCGTTCAGACCTTGATTAGCTTATTAAAGTGTGTTTGATTAGGGTTGAAGTAAAACTCTGCAGGGCTGTGGCTCTCCAGGACCGACGTTGCCCACCCCAGTTCTATTACATCATATTTATATTCATACTGGTATTAAATTGCACAGTTTAATGGGTAAATTAATTTATCAGAGACAGAAATTCAACAAACACGCACACTGTTAGGCTTTTATTTGTGCATGTAACTTGAATCGATCTATGGAATGTGTGGTGGATGCTTCGTCTTTCACAGGCTTTTTGCTGCTTTGTTTATTACTAACCATTAGATGGTGCTGTTTTCGACACTCTCAAAGCTTTAAATCTTTTCCCGAAACAGTCAGAGGAAAGCCTCAGTGCTTCACCAGGCTTCATTTGCCCATTACTACCTACTACTGTAACGTAGAAGGCGTGACGATGGAGTTGAGGATCCAAATACAAGGCTTTTATTATAGAGCGTAGTAAAACAGGCAGGGTCAAACTCCAGCAAACAGTAATATCCAAGGCACAGGCATAAAGGATAATCACAAAACAGGCAAAGGTCAGGGTAGGCAGGAAACAATCGAAAACCAGTTAAACAGTTCAAGATCAAAACAAGGCCAGGCAAGAAAACAAGGAACCAGTAGAACACAAAAACTAGGAGTACACTACAGGCTATAATCATCAGCGATGTATTTGTGTCTGAACGCATCTTTTATAGTCCTTCTAAAAAAAGATGCATTACTTTTTTTGTCTTTTTTTTGCATTACAAAATAAGTTACTATGTCTGTTAATAGTAATAAAAATAGTACAGCACCTTAAATCGTCAACCTGCTATATTGACACACTTCCCACATATTTCTTTTTCAAAAGGGTGCTTAACTGTTTAGAAGCAGATCTCTTAGAAGTGGTGAATGCCTCACTTCTTTCTGGGACTTTTCCAAACTCCCTGAAAACTGCAGTTGTTAAGCCCCTTCTGAAAAAGAGCAACCTTGATAAGACCATATTGAGCAATTATAGACCAATATAAAATCTTCCTTTTATAGGCAAGATGCCAGTCAGTGCCAGTCAGATGTCAGTGCTGGTACTACTAGATCTCAGTGCTGCCTTTGACACTGTCGATCATAACATACTTCTAGAGAGACTGGAAAACTGGGTCAGGCTTTCTGGGATGGTAATCAAATGGTTCAGGTCATACTTAGAAGAGAGAGGTTATTATGTGAGTATAGGAGAGCATAAGTCTAAGTGGACATCCATGACATGCGGAGTCCCACAAGGCTCAATTCTTGCACCACTCTTGTTTAGCCTGTATATGCTCCCATTAAGTAAAATAACGAGAGAAAAAAAAACGAATTGCCTATCATAGCTATGCTGATGATACCCAGGTTTACTTTGCCTTATCGCCAAATGACTACAGCCCCATTGACTCCCTCTGCCAATGCATTGAAGAAATTAACAGTTTGATGTGCCAAAACTTTCTTCAGTTAAACGAGAAGAAAACTGAAGTCATTGCATTTGGAAACAATTACGAAGTTCTCAAGGTGAATGCATACCTTGACTCTAGGGGTCAAACAACAAAAAACCAAGTCAGGAATCTTGGAGTGATTCTGGAGACAGACCTTAGCTTCAGTAGTCATGTCAAACCAGTAACTAAATCAGCATACTATCATCTCAAAAACATTGCAATAATTAGATGTTGTGTTTTCAGTCAAGACTTTGAGAAACTTATTCATGCTTTTATCACCAGCAGGGTGGACTATTGTAATGGTCTCCTCACCGGCCTTCACAAGAAGACCATTAGACAGCTGCAGATCATCCAGAACACTGCTGCCAGGATTCTGACTACAACCAGAAAATTCTAATACAATTAGGATTGATTTTAAAGTACTTTTACTCGTTTATAAATCACTCAATGGCCTAGGACCAAAATACATTGCAGATATGCTCACTGAATATAAACCTAACAGACCACTCAGATCATTAGAAGCGATTCAGTTAGAAATACCAAGGGTTCACACAAAACAAGGGAAGTCCGCTTTTAGTAATTATGCCGCCCGCAGTTGGAACCAGCTCACAGAAGAGATCAGATGTACTAAAGCAGTAGCCACATTTAAATCTAGACCCAAAACGCATCTATTTAGCTGTGCATTTATTGAATGAGCACTGTGCGATGTCTGAACTAATTGCACTGTATTTTATGTATAATCATTTTTCTATTTTCAACTGTTTTAAATTCAGTTTAAATCATTGTTTAAATCATTTTAAAACTATAATCATTTTCTATTCTTCACTGTCTTAATTCATTTCAAATAAATGTTTAAATAATTGTAAAAATTTAAACAGAAGGTTAAAATAAGTGCTGTGAATGTAAAGAGAATGTGGGCAAAGAAATACAAGTTTTTTGGTTAATCAGTTGAAAGTATAGGACCTCTGAGTTCTATTTGTTTGGTCTATGATGGTCAAAGTAAGTAGGGGTTGAAGTAGTGGAATAGTTAGGTATTTTGGGAGGATTTTTCACTTAGTGGGGAAGAGGCTGAGCAAAGCTTGAGAATGTTTGTTTGTGTTAAGAGCACATCACTAACAGTATGTTTTTAAATTCCTTGCTATTTTTATTATTACTTTTAATGATTATTTTACTTCCTTTCATGTAAAGCACTTTGAATTGCCATTGTGTATGAAATGTGTGATATACATAAACTTGCCTTGCCTTGCCTAATGTGAGGCAGCTGTTAACTGGTAATGAGTGTTGATGAGTCCGGGCAAATGCTTGTGGAAAATGTCCTGGGTGAATGGTACAATTCAGGGATGGAGTGCCCTCTGGTGGAGCTGAAGGGCACTCCAGTGGTTGATCGTGACAACTATATAGTAGGAGAAAAGTGTATCATCATGAAGCAAGATCCCGAACGGTCAAAAACTGTGTGCTCCCCTACTACCAATACACACCTGTTGTCTCATTAACCAATTGCCCTAAAATACCATGCCAGAGCGCCACCCAGTGGACAAATATAAAATTGCACTAAAATGGCTCCTACTATATCAGAATCAGAAGGAGCTTTATTACCAAGTACGTTTACACACACAAGGAATTTGACTTGGTGACAGGAGCTTCCAGTGCAGAAGAAAGTACACACATAGTGCAAACATACATGATAGTGCAGACATACATAGAATTACACAGTACAGATGAAAGGCTGAATATGGCCTGCGGGGGAAAAAAAACTGTTCTTGTGGCTGGCTGTTTTGGTGCTCAGTGCTTTGTAGCACCGGTCTGAGGGCAAAAGTTTGAAGAGAGAGTGTTGGGTGTGAGGGGTCCAAAGTGATTTTCTTAGCCCTTTTGCTCAATCTGGAGGTGTAAAAGTCTTTGAGGTTGGGCAGGGGGGAACCAATAATCCTCTCAGCAGTCCTGACTGTCCGTTGTAGTCTCCTGATGTCTGATTTGGTGACTGAAACAAACAGTTATAGATGAACAAAGGGCAGACTCTATGACGGCCGAGTAGAACTGTATCAGCACCTCCTGTGGCAGGTTGAACTTCATCAGCTGGTGAAGGAAGTACAACCTCTGCTGGGCCTTTTTAGCAATGCAGTCAATTTGAATGTCCCACATCAGGTCCTGTGAGATGGTGGTGCCAAGGAACCTGAATCACTCTACTGCAGCCACAGTAGGGCTGCACGATTAATGAAAATGAAATGGAAAAGGCGATAAATCGTGATTAGGCAGAAGCGATTGTCATGCGTATACGCAAACAACTGTCATTATCGCAAACAATTTCTTCGATTTCATAATCGCACGATTATATCGTCTGTGATTATGAAGCCGATTTTGCGTAGCTTGTCAGTGAACTACAGCTTTGTGTAGTAAATGCTGCTCCATCTGAAAGCACGTGCTGGAGATTTACTACTAATCACAGAACCGGCTTTACTGACAAGATGTGCATGACAATCGCCTTCGAATTAATGTGTGAAGTGCAGATGAGAGCAGGTGTAGGGTGAGAGATTGGGCTTTTCAAACCGGCAGCAAAACGCATTAAGATCGTCAGCCAGTTGTTCATTCTTCACAGACTGTGGGGTGTTGGTGTCTTGAACTTGGTGATGTTCTTCAGACCAGTCCATACTGACGCCAGGTTGTTATCTGAAAACTGTTTTTTCCGCTTTTCAGATTACACATTAATATTGAAACAGCTCATATTCAGAGTACACATGAATATTGAAACAGCTCATATTCAAGGTTTGATTTTGTTGCTAAATTGGAAGTATTTAAACTTAACATTTACCTGTCGGTTTTACCTAGTCTCTTATCCAGTCTCAACGTTTTGTCTGTTGTTCATTGTTGCTTTTTGTTTTGAGAAAAATCTGTTAGGTTGTTTTGGTCGTAATATCATTGCTTTGTTTTGTTTAAACTTGCTTAGCAAACAATTGTAAAACACAATTGAAACAATTGTAAAACATGCTTGACACAGTATGTTCATGCAACAATATATGAAGTTGTTTCTGCCTTGTTTTCATTGGGTACAGCGCTGTTTGTGTGTTTGCTGACTTAAACACTTAGAGCCAGGACCGTATCTAGGCATAAGCATGTTTCTAGGGTGCCACCAACAGGAGGGGGCACCAATGAGCAGGGTTGTGATAAACTGTCGCTGCATTGGAAACCACATATTTCCCTAATATATAGTAGGCAAAAAGCAGTAGGCGAACGAATAAGTTTGTCCGAATCCTTACTATTCATAAAAGAGTAAAGCAAGAATTACCTGGCTGGTGTGTATCTTCTCTCATGAACTCTCATGTGAAGCTCAAGATTATGTTTGCTTGTGAAACTCTTTCCACACTTAGTGCAGGTTGTACATTTCTTATCTTGTCTTTTCTTTAAAAATTTATTTTTAGTCTTTTAACGACTCAAAGGTTTTTCTCCAGGTTTGGACTGGACATAAAAGTGAACCAAGTAGACAACTGCTATAAAATATTAAAATTATAGTAAAAAAGAAAAAAAAAAAAAAAAAAAAAAAAAAATATATATATATATATATAAAAATTATTTTGATTATTTTTCATAAATTAATTACTTGCCCCTGAAACTGGTACACTGGCCTTCTAGTTATTATGTTGAAAATAGACAAATCACATGTTTCTGTAGTGAGAACTATTGATCAATGACAGAATTATCTAACATGATATTAACATTAAAATATACTATATTTCCATATTTTGACACCAAATTATATAAAATGTATTTTACTAAAAACGTTTTAATTATTAAGGGCTGGCCTTTCCTTGCATTTGAATGTGGGACTCAAGCGGATTTCGCTCTGTGAAAGAACACAAATTTTCGCAGTACAGTGGAGTAGATTGTGTATATTTACATTTTGGAAAGAATATTATTTGTTAAATATTTTTGTAATAAAAGACGCTGCAGAGTATGATGTCATGCTGCAGAGTATGATGTCATATTACGATCGTTGCAGTGTCACAGAAATTTCTCATGCTTAAAGTCTAGATTGACCGCAGCTTTAAACAAACCATTGTTATTAGAATTATCTGTGTCCTACATGTTTTACTTAACCCTGTTACATCTGACATGATTTTCCTTATTTGAAAAAAAAAAAGCATTTCTTAAAATTGTGACACAGGAAGAGGTATCAAGTTAAATAATCTGGTTTATGGCTCGTGGATATTATTAACTATTTTGTTTCTGGTATAAGTGCTTATACCTGTGAATTCATAAAAAATACAAAAAACTATGCTTCACTTACCCCATGTGTACAACATTTGGTTTGCATACTTCGTTTGGCTGTTGAGGTGTTTATAACAAGAAGACAATAAAAGAAAAGCACAATTTTAAAATGCTAACTGTACATGCTTTATTGTTCAAGCAAGACTGGCTAAAGCATCAGCAATGCATTATTAAACTGTAGATGGGCACAATGGATCTAAACAAAGTTGCATATATTTAGAATGACATATACAGAATTGTAGGTGTGATACATCAGCACATTTCTACACTACAGTTCTACAAAAGAGCCAAGCATGTGCTTTCAGATTGAATGGTTTCTCTATGAAAACTCAGAACAGTCAATAATCACTGCTACTCTGTGTTCAAACAAAGGAGACATGATTCTGTGCAAATCATCTGTCTGCCCATACAGTCGAAAGCTTCAGGTTTGCATATAAAAATGACGGTTTCATTGAATGTTCTGTATGCTGTCTTTGGGGAAACATGAGAGATAGGAAGCATTTGAAATGGATTGTGAATGTCCTTTTAATCTGGTATCAGAGGCACCAAGAAAATGTACAGTAATAATGTCATAAAGGTTCCCAGGTTTGGCAGACATGTATAGTACATGAACATCATCATCTTCAAAACAAACATCAGGCACCCTGTACTTATCAAGTCCAAGCTGCAGCTGTCGGTTTCTCCTCCAGCCTCGTGCGTCTTCTCCTCAATGTGAAGTCCATCACTTTATCCAGCCTGGTGGACCATAGTCTCAGCTGGCTGCATTGTGTTTTTCCTTACTTAGGCCCAATCCCAATTCTATTTTATACCCCTTCCCCTTCCCCTTCCCCTGAAACAGAGTGTCAAGGGGTAGGGGTGAAAATATTCCCCTAAGAATTGGGACACCACTACTATGCCGTCACACGTCATCATACGTCGTCTAGCTCCTGCAGTACACACAACTATACTGGTGTGCATTAGAGCTTTTAATTACCGTTCTATATTAATGTGCTGCTTACTGATACACACACACACACACACACACACACACACACACACACACACATATATCAGAGATTGCGCAGCTCACACATCCAGGAGAAAAGAAACTTGTCAACGCTGCCCCACGACTTTTATTAATAACAGTTTAAATACGGAATCGCTACATTATATTTTCCAGCAACGAGAGGATAAAATTGCTGTTTTTTTAAGTAAACTCACTCTAAAAAGAGAAATGCACAGACGCGCATACACGCAACTTTCATCTCTCTCTCTCTCTCTCTCTCTCTCTCTCTCTCTCTCGAATTGGCAATATTTGAGAAAAGGGTTTAGCGATTTATAATTATTGGGGGGACTAGCCCCCCTCAATATCTACGGTGGTTATCACCCTGATCAGACATGAACATATGTTGTGGCACTATCGTGCAGTCTGTAATGATATGATGTCAGTTAGCAAATATTAGCCATTTTTTGCAAACATTTCTTTGAGTAACATGACCGTAAATATGAACTCACGATTGAATGTAACATAAAACAAATGATTACTTTTCGTTAAAATCTTTATTAATGACAAAAATGCTTACATTTATGTGTCTTTTTGTTCGCTCGGGCAGCCATGTTGCCCCTGAAGCCAGTTTACGCTGAGATAATTCATACCCCTACGTTTGAAGTGTGGTCCCGAAAAATCTTCGTTTGAAGGGGTATCTGGCCCTTCCCCTACCCCTACCCCTCCGACCAAAAGAGAATTGAAACACCCCTTCACGTGAACGCGCGAAACGGAGGGGTAGGGGAAAGGGGGAGGGCTAAGGGGTAGAATTGGGATTGGGCCATAGTGTCTGTGTGTGCTTGTCTCAGTCAGCTCCTGAGCTCTTGAATCAGTATATTGTGTACACAAATTCAGTCACTGGCAAGGACCCTGGCTCACTACACATTTGGACACTGATGACTGCATTTCCAGCAACATTACATCATCTTTATACAGCCATCACAGTCATCACTGGTATTAATGAACAGCAGAACTGATAGTTTCATTTGCGATTGAGACAGACCTGTTTTTTTTAAATCTTTTATTTTTTAATTACAAAATAATTAGTTTTACTCTCAAACATAGAATGTTTGATTGAATAATAAAGACACAAAAATGATTCCATAATTCAACGCTGTCACGTGACGTGCCATAGACCTTTGAGTTTTATATTCATATCAGGTTCAAAGATGTAAGTTGTATTTGTAGTAAAAGCATGATAACCGCAACACTTACAACAGTAACTTTAGTTTTACTGTGGAATTCGAAGTTAAAACGCAGTAAACAGGACATTTATCATGTTTTTACCACAGTAATTGTAGTTTTACTTTGGTATGTATAGTAATAGCACAGTAATCACCAAACTTACTATGGTTGTACCACTGTAATGTTAGTTTTGATGTGCTTTTATGACAGATATCACAGTAATCACAACATTTACTATAGCATGCTTGTAATACCTTTTAATGTAAAATAAATAAACAATTAAAAAAATTAAAAAGAAAAAAAAAATCAATATTTTTTCCATCTTGCAGTTCATTCATATCAGTTTATATCTTAAATATTTTGCTCAAAGATCATTAACATTCTGTATATAATTCTATTTTTATCTTTTCTCCCTTTCTTACATTTTTTTTTTTTTTTAGCTGAAAAGACGTAAAGGAAGCAGTCAGCCCAGTTGTGTTTGTGGAGAGAAGACAGAAAGCTGTGGAGGCAGACATTTGCAGCGGTAGGTCTGTGTTAGTTTTACCCTTTTATCAAACATTCCTGCTGTTATCATTTCACAGCATTTGTTGTTATTCATAATATCTAATAATTATTCTTAATATTTAACTTACATTGGAAAGATTTCCGTGACCTCTCGCGAGATCTCGGCAAAAATTCTCACGATTTATTCCAAAACATGATGCATGATGGGATACACTAAGCCTCGTATAGTGCTCCGGAGCGGTATTCCTGATAGTGTGGGTTTAGTGTGCGTTAAGGGCACTGCACTTTGGCATTATTAAAACCTGGGACAGTCTTGCGCACGCACTGTCACGTACACGCGCTCTCAAGTGGCCAAGACCGCAAGTGTGGGTATTTGGACAGGGAAAAAGTCTTAAAAATGCCCCATTAGTAAGAACCCTAAACGCATTCTCACATCAAAGTCTTAATAATTCAGTAATTCCATTTAACACTTGTATGATATTGTACAAGTGTACTTGTAGACAGTCCTGCAGTGTTTACTGCTGTCGTTAGTCATTACCTCAGCCCCTGTACAGTCTCATTTGACACTATCACAATATTGCTAAATCAGTTGTGCTCTGAAATGAATCCAGTCAGTCAGATGCCCCACACAGTCAGAAAGTTTATATTGTCCATTGGCTTCTTAATAAATTACTTCAAATAGGCCCCATCAGTTCATGTTCAAACTATACATGATGTCTCTCTGCACCTCGTAATTGATCTGTTTCCATGAGTGGAAATGCTAGTTTGATGTGTCACGTGATATATAAAATCTTTTATTAACTTGTCAGAACCAGATCAATTGCACTACTGATAACAGTCCTGTTAGCATGTTTAAAATAATTCATATGAATATAGCTTGATATTAATGACTTGCTTTTAATAATGGATTAATTTAACATTTAATTATACAGCATCTTTACAGAGGCTGCTTTTATGGTCTAAAAAAACTCAGTAATGTATAAACCAACAAGTTGCATGTAATGTAATAATATTTCCTAACAAGAAACTATGCTTCTAACCACAGGTCGAGAGCTGTAGTTCCTACCACGTAAGTTTGCGACGCTGTTAGCGGATGTTCGTCTGAACTATGGTTTTGGGAAACACAGAATCCTTGAACAATGTCGGTAACGACAGAACTTGCGAACATAGTTGGCTAAAGATGCTTTTGGGAAATGCACCCCTGTTCGGGAGCAGGTTTTCTTCGGTAAACCCAGAGTTTATTTCGGTCTCCTCCCCCTTTTTAAAGCATAAGCAATGCTTAAATAATTCATTCATTCATGCTGCAAAAATGCTTTTATTGCTGAGATTTGCCTTATTTCAAGTAGCCTAAACTACCTAAAAATTATTAAATCAAGATGCATATAAAATTTATATATATACAGTATATACTGAATAAAATTATAAACACAACACTTTAGTTTTTGCCCCCATTTTTCATGAGCTGAACTCAAAGATCTAAAACTAGAGGTCCTGGGCTGGTGTGGTTACACGTGGTAACCACACCGGTTGGATGTACTGTCAAATTCTCTGAAACGCCTTTGGAGACGGCTTATGGTAGAGAAATTTACATTTAATTCACGGGCAACAGCTCTGGTGGACATTCCTGCAGTCAGCATGCCAATTGCACCCTCCCTCAAAACTTGCGACATCTGTGGCATTGTGCTGTGTGATAAAACTGCACATTTTAGAGTGGCCTTTTATTGTGGCCAGCCTAAGGCACACCTGTGCAATAATCATGCTGTCTAATCAGCATCTTGATATGCCACAGCTGTGAGGTGGATGGATTATCTCGGCAAAGGAAACGTGCTCACTAACACAGATTTAGTGAACAATATTTGAGAGAAATAGGCCTTTTGTGTACATAGAAAAGTCTTAGATATTTGAGTCTGTGACTGAGAACAGGTGTGAGCCGGGGAGGATTCTGCGGTATGGAGTCCAAAGCTGGTGCTGGTGACAGAGACTCCCTGGGGGTGGGCGCCCTGGAGGCTGGTCCAAGACGGAGACACGGGAGGCCTCCAGGGCGGATCAGGGAGCTAAGGAGGCCATGGCGGTGCATGGAGCTCAGGAGGCCATGTCGATGCAGGGAGCTCGGGAGGCCATGGAGGATTAGGACACTCGGGAGGCCATGGTAGATCAGGAGACTTGGGAGGCCATGGCGGATCAGGAGATTCGGGAGGCCATGGCGGCTCTGCCTCCGAGGCCACGGCCCCAGCCCCCGCCCCGGCCTCTAAGACCGGAGCCCTACTACCCCCCCAAAAAAATCCATTGCAGAACTTACAGGGCTTAACTCGGGGGCTGGAGCCCTCACTGGGCTTAACTCGAGGGGCAGTAGCCCTCCGTGGGCTATACTCGGGAACTGGAGCCCTCCGTGGGCTATACTCTGTAACTGGGAACGGCATCCTCTGGGAACGGCTCTCCTGGCCGCGACTGAGGAACGGCATCCTCTGGGAACGGCTCTCCTGGCCGTGACTGAGGAACGGGATCCTCTGGAACGAGGAATGGCTCTCCTGGTCGTGACTGAGGAACGGGATCCTCTGGAACGAGGAATGGCACTTCTTGCCGTGACTGAGGAATGGGATCCTCTGGGAACAGCTCTCCTGGCCGTGACTGAGGAATGGGATCCTCTGGAATGAGGAACGGCTCTCCTGGCCGGAACTGGGGAACTGGGAAGCGCTTACGAGGAGCTGGCACTGGAGGGCGCTCTGGAGGAGCAGGCACAGCAAGGCGCTTTTCAAGGAGCTGGCACTGGAGCGAGCTCTGGGACTGGAGCTGACACTGGAGCGAGCTCTGGGGCAGGGACGAGGGAGTGGAACAGTCCCTTTCTCCTCATCCTTCTCCTTTGGTTAGAGTTGAATTGGGCGGCCGGCAGGCTTGACATCGGAATGACCGGTGGGCTGGAGAGAGCCGCGGCCGGCGGGCTTGACTTCGTGGTGGCCGGACTTTCTGGGCAGAGGACGATAGTGGAGCTTTGGAGGATGTGGGGGTATTTGGGGTTGTGCAGGCGGTCCGAGCCATTGGTGCGGTATGTGGGGGTTCCTGGCATGAGGGAGCTGGCGAGACATGGCATGCTTTGACAAGGCTTGGGATGTTCCATAACTTCATCAACTTCAAAGTTAGAACCGTTTAAAAAAGTACGAGATTAATCAGCTCGATGAGTGGAATCAGAACACAGGTGATTGAAACGTGGGTGCTGATGACTATGGTGACTGTGACTGAGAACAGGTGTGAGCCAGGGAGGATTCTGGGGTGTGGAGTCCAAAGCTGGTGCTGGTGACAGAGACTCCCTGACAGCTATATAGGCTAGTTAGTAAAATAAAAGTAAAATAAAATAAAGTTCATACTATTGATCAATATGATTTATCAATTATACGTTAGTGGTACATACCACTTATGATTAATAAGTGCTCATTTATGATGATACACCTTGTTTTTAGCTTATAATAACACATAATTGTTGATCATCAGGTAGCATAATAACTAATACACACACACACAGACACAATATATTTTATAATATATATATATATATATTATATATAATTTAATAATTAATAATAATAATAATTTAATAATATAACATAATATATTATAATGTAATAATAATTACATTTAAATTTTTATTTTATCTTAAATTTAAATTAAAATGATTAAATATTTAATAAATTAATAATATAATTTTAATTTAATATATTATCAACGTCACCTAATTTTTTTTATTGAGGAACAACATAGCAAAAAATATGTTAATAAAATTGATATCATATTATTAACATTACAATAATAAAATGAAATCTTCGTGTCCTTAATATTAATAATAATAATCACAAGACGCAACATATAGATTCATAATATTTTACAATAGATGTACCTTTAACATTTTTCACAACCTCACAAAAAAAAATAAAAAAATAAAAATAAATAAAAAAGCTGTTACAGAAAGGAGGAGTTTGAATTTGCGAGCATGGTGATGACGTAATTTCCCCTCATCCAAGTGCTGCTGACTCTAACTACATAAACTATTGTAACACATTATAGCATTAGTTACACTATATCTTTTGTGAAACATTATCACACCAGATGATCGCACGCTCTTCTCCCTCGTGCTCTCCCGATTCTTCCTCGTTCAACTTTGCCCTCAATTCTTCCCTCCCCCTTCACCTTAATCTAGAGCATAGATTGGACATCCAACGTGGACAAGTGAATACGATTGGATAAACAATAGAAATATCAAAATACAAAAATAATAAAAATAATAAATATCAACTTAATTAACATAGAACTTATCCACCACCATATACATTTATAAAATGCACATGAAATATATATGTATATATATATATTAAAAAACCTTGTAAATTATTACACTGGGTTACAGCTGTAATGGGTTATATTTTAAGACATTTCATACTTTTCTCCATCATATGTTTGTAACTTAGCGTCCTGTTTGCACACAATTGTATGTTCAGTCATTTCGACTGGAAATAAGCTGATTAAGGCACGGTCACAGTCACTGTTGGTCGGCAAATTTTCACGCAAATGTCCTACTTTGACTGTGGGGGAAATCTGTTTGGGACAGGGAGTAAAACATTTTGGGTGAACTTTAGCTTGGCATCAGTCTTTGAGAATATTTGTCAAAAACAATTTTAAATTGAAATAAAAATAATAATGTATGGTTTAAAAAAATTTTTAATTGAACACTACTATTTTTGGACACCATGGATTTGTTTGTGATTTGTATCTCTCTTTCATTAATTTATTTAGGACAAGTCTGATGAGTTTGGATATGTTGCCGTGGCCCTCCTTACAGACAGTGATACAAATTTCATTACCAACCTGTGAAAATCTCATTGTTAGTCATCAGTTGTTAGGTCTAAATACAAGACAATTACAAAAGAGACTAATAAATATTGTGCTAATTGTACTTAATAGTGCCTCTCAGTGTAATTTCAGGTTCCATGAACTTCATGCCATGGGAACTGTAATTGAGTAACGTTTTAATTTTTTTTTACATTTATGAACAAATCTGAAATGGCGCATTCCCAGTTATTAAAGGGATAGTTCACTCAAAAAAATGTATTCTGTCATTAATTACTCACCCTCATGTCGTTCAAAACCCATAAGAGCTTTGTTCATCTTCGGAACACAAAAGAAATCCCAGAAAGGACATCGGACTGACACGGAAGAGAATAAATTGTTGAATAAAATCATTATTTTTGTTTTCTTTGTGCACAAAAAGTATTCTTGTAGCTTCACAAAAATACGGTTGAACCACTGATGTCACATGGACTATTTTAACGATGTCCTTATACGTTTCTGGGCCTAGGACCGTTTCAGTTGCATTGCTGTCTATGCAGGGTCAGAAAGCTCTCACATTTCATCACAAAAATATCTTAATTTGTGTTCCGAAGATGAACGGAGGTCTTACGGGTTTGGAACAACATGAGGGTGAGTAATTAATGACAGAGTTTTAATTTTTGGATCTTCCCTTTAAGATTTATATAAATGCTTTAGACTGTAGTTATTAATTTACATTCTTCTTAAAATTAATAGTGTATAGGGATTGCTCAATAAAACTTAATGGAATTTTACTATACAATTGAGGTCTTAAACAGGATTAGATATTTTTTGAGTGTATATTGTGCATGAGTTAAATATTGACCCGAGTTTTTAAAGTCAATTCATAATCACATTAAACACAAGCAAGTTTATAATATACATGTTTCACATGGGTTTCACATGGGAATATACATGTGTTTCACGTGATCACATGGGTTTCACATAGGAAAGTACCATGGGTTTCACATAGGAAAGTACCATGGGTTTCACATGGGAATATACATGTGTTTTACATGGGTTTCACATTTTCCATGTGCAAAGCACACATTTCCCACGTGCAAAACACACATTTCACATGTGCAGAATGTTATGAAATTTCACATGTGCAGAATCACATGTGTATCTGACCACATGTGTTTTTGCACATGTGAAATTCATGTGGTTTTTCTGTAAGGGTACTTGTTAAGATGCCAGGAATAGATGACGAGAGGTTCATCCTCAAAGTTGACAAACACATTGTTATATGACACCACCAATCCTTTTTCAGGGTGTCCGCGGGTCCTTAAAAGGTCTTAAAATGTCTTAAATAACGTTTTCCAAATATAAGGCCTTAAAAAGTCTTAAATTCAGATTCGATGGATCTTAAATATTTTTGGTCTCATTACCGCTAAAATATCTTCAGTCTGACGGACCTAATGACTTTACAATCATTGGACAGACCGAAGATGTTTTCTTCCCCGCGGTAAGTTACTGCGTCATCAGAGTGAATTGCAGTAAGTTGAAAACAGAATACAAGCTCGCGCCGAAGCTCACTCTGTCTCGAGACTTCAGAACAAATGAGGGTAACAGCATACATAAACTCAGAAGAAACAATGAGGTAAAAATTCAGAATGTTTAGTTTATTCATAACATGATATAGTTAAATAACACCATGACAAGTGAGTTATTTTGCTCAATATTCTCACGACGCAAAAAAACATTCAAAACACCTACAGAGTGCACGCATTACGTGAAGTCTAGTGCGCATTTGCAGTGCGCTCTGCCTGATCACTGCATGATTCAGTCTATTAAAATACATTCAGAATGAT